>NW_026865132.1:0-95000 GCF_026571515.1 Ruditapes philippinarum
TCACACAGTGTGGCCAAGTTCACATCTGGTTTGGCACAAGCCTGTGCCAACATTTCTGACGTCACTGAAACTGTAAGGTCATCATCTGTTAAAAGTTCAGCTTTGTCTTCATTCACCATGATGCCAACTATTGTGTATTGATTGGTGGTGACTGGTGGAGCAATTTGCTATGAAAATAAGAAAACAGAAACATTCATGTATAGACTAATATTTCTTTTAATCTGTTGACCAGTTTTTATTTTTTGACTGTGTTAAAAGGAATAGTTTTTTTACAGTGACAGGGAAGTACCTATAGACCCATGCATTTTAATTAACAAATGAGAGCACATCAGATTTCATAAAAAAAAATCACTGCAAACAGCATGCTCCATTTTTATCGGAGCAATTCTCTAATGCTTATAAAAATTCAATTTAGATCGCTTCTTTAATGCTTATAAAAATTCTATTTAGATTGCTAAATTGAAAACCTTGATAAAAACCCAACATCTATAAAGGAAACAGTTTGAATGTTTCTTTATTAAAATGGAGAATGAAAGTTTATAATGCTTAATACAAAATATGAAAAACAAGATCAACAAGGAAAGGCGGCGTTCAATGAACGCAACCCCCAAAACCTTACTTGTGGAAAAAAAGTCACAAAATTAATAGAAATTACCGTCATTCTTCTGAAGTGAGTCGAACTCACTGATGTAACCTCACGAAACCTGCTTGTTAGGCAGTTTGTTAGTTCGACATATGTCCCAGGGTGAATAGCATTCACAGCTAGGTCTCTCCACAGTGTGGCCTTAATTTCCCCAGTGGAATCTTGAAGGAGTTATGGTTTTTATTGTTATCTTCATTTCTAACTGTAACTTTTTTGGGAGCATCTTCTTAGAAAAGACAAGGAAAAGGATGTAAATGTTATAAAGGAAAAAATTAATTTATATTATAAAAGGTAAATAAACATGTAAAAGTTCAAAATTTTATTATTTTGTACTGTATCAATAACAGACTGCTGAACATTTAAAGTAAGAGATGCTATCTATCAAAATATTAAAAAATGACAAAATGTAGGTTGTGTCAATAGCTCCAAAGTGGGGCTAAAAGTTTATCATTAACATATAATTATAAATTCATTTCTACCTGATTTATCTTACCTCGGATGGAAACTCTTGTCCTCACTGGTGAGGACAACGCAGCTCCAACAGAAATCACTGCTGCCATTGGAGGCCGGACAATTTCTGTTGCCCTTCTGAAGAGGTCTTCACAGACATCAATTGGTGATGTTGTGAAGACCCTACTGTCAGTGTTCACCATAAGCAGGTGTAGGGCGCCATCCTTTTTTTTCCCAATGTTCCTCAGCATTACTGTGTTGCCAACCTGCAAACAACAAATTCATTTGATTGTCATAGAGTCTGGCATATAATGAATGTGAAAGTGAGCAAATTTTCAACATGTACTTCTGTAAAGTGGTAAATCCTTGTGATATAAATCTTTGATGTAACTATCAGGTGGGTCATCAGTATAAGTTTAAAGTTCTCTTCATGTATCTGCAGAAAAATGTTATTTATAAATGTTTTTTAATGGAAATATAATACATACATAATACAAATTTCAAACTGACAAATATTGACAACATTCAAGCTTTATAATTAAGCATACTTCATATCATTTACTGTGTCTGTAACACTTGTAACAAATGAATTAACATGTGACAACAGCACAACAAAACCATAGTAGTTTGCAATGTTTTATTGTAACCTTGAGTACATCTTTTAATTTCTTTTTTTTTTTATATCAAATCATATAAATGTTGTCACTTCAAACCACTTGCCCCTCACCGCTGTGGGTTCGAATCCCGACAGGGACTTTGGATTCTTTCATGTGAGGAAGCTATCCAGCTAGCTTATGGAACGTCGGTGGTTCTACTCAGGTGCCCGTTCGTGCCTGAAATAATGCACGGAAGGGCACCTGAGGTCTTCCTCCACCAGTAAAGCTGGAACGTCGCGATATGACCTAAACTGTGTCGATGTGACGTAAAACCCAAAACAAAACAAACAAAAAATATAATGTTGTCATTGTTTAAACTATAAATTATAAAATTTTAAGAGCAAGAGTGTAAAAATTCAAATAAAAAATTAATACCATTTTTATCACAACTTTGGTACAAATAGACAGACTGCACTCCCATGACTTCAAACTGCTCAACGGTTATGACTTCTTCATGAAAGTCAGGATCTTCTGACTTTGGGAAGTTAGTCACACTGGCAGGGATTTTGTCACTTTGAAGGAACTGTGAAAGCACAAATCAGCAAAATTGAAGACAAACAATATCATGGTTAAATACAGGTTGTAGCAATGATAATTTTTTGGATATTTTTTTGGCTCAGTAGTGAGCAAGTTTCAACCAAAGGTTTGTGTTGTCCCCCAAATGGTTCAGGGATGACATTCTTTTCTAAATGATTTGCATATAAGTAAAATTATACTTATTTCTAGAGATTTAACACACATTAAAAATGTCAAGATTAACTGGTATTTCAAATTTGATATAATTCTGTCTGATTTGTGTATCATCATGTGGTTAACAAGCAATTATCACAGTATTGCAAGCAATCCATACGTTTCCTACCAGTTAGAACCCCGGCAACATTCTGAGGAGCAAATTTCTCAATTCACGACCCAAAATCATGTCCCAAAATGACACTTAAAATTTCCGAAAAAAAATAAGTAAATTTTAAGGTACACAAAAACAGACAAATGCTTCCATATTGATGTACGTTAAAGTACCAAGTATTATAAATTACAGGAGTAGTTCATTTCGTACTTTGAATGTTTCACTCTCAACATTATTTATGTACAATTGTTATCAATTCTTTTCAACCTCAAGTAGCAAGAAAAATCATTAAAGTTAATAATACATGGTTTTAAAGTGTATATTATACATTATTCTGATGTATCCCTGGATAAAAGAAATTTCTTATGAATATTTGGCATCTTGTGTAAAATTTCCAATTAGAGTCAAACCGGTGCATTTTTCTCAATCAGTCCGTTACTGGCACCATTACCTAAGCAGGGGAAAAAAGGCTGTGGTGGTAGGACAGACTATTCACATTAATTGTGTACACGTTTGCAATATAAACTAGAAATGTGTCCATAGGACACGGGTGCCCCCACACTCCACTGTTTTGTCAATATTATGACTTGAGGTCAAATATTTTTTAGGCTACATGTGCCACAAGTTGAAAACTAAAAATCGTTTACTAAGTAAAGAGCAACAGCTTTACAAATACTGAATAAATCCACATGCATAAGTACATGGCTGACCAACATTCTTGTAAACTTTCAGACCTACAGGTCAAATATTTTTTGAGTTTTGCATGAACAAGTTGAAAATTGCAAATTTATACTAAGTCAAGGGCAATAACTCTAACAAAACTGAAAAAATCCACATGCAAAGTCCCAGGTGCATATATTCACAGTGATGTTGATCATTATTCCTGTAAAGATCGTTGATTCTAACTCAAGCACTCAAGGAACAAATAACAACATAATGGAACAGTTTTCATTAAGTCAATGCAATAAATCTGACAAAACAGAATAAATCCACAAGTGAAACGCCAGGTGCACAACTTCACATGCTGAGCAACATTCCTGTAAAGTTTCATGACACTAGATCAAATACTTTTTGAGTTAAGTGCGACAGAAGTTGAAAATTGTAAATTTTTACGAAGTCAAGGACAATAACTCTAAAAATACTAAACATATTCACATTTAAAAACCCAGGTGCACAACTACACATGCTGATCAAGTCATTCCTGTATGTTTCATGACACAAGGTCTAATACTTTTTGAGCTACATGTGACACAAGTTGAAAATTGTAAATGTTTACTAAGTCAGGGGCAATAACTCTTAAAATACTAAATATATCCACACGAAAATACCCAGGTGCACAACTACACATGCTGATCAACATTTCTATAAAGTTGCATGACTCTAGGTCAAATACTTTTTGAGCTACGTGCAACACAAAAGAGAACGGATGGACGGAAGGACAGCCTGACAGACGAAGACCATTCCTATAATCCCCTTTCTGTTATGCGGAAGGGGATTAAAAAGGGGAACCGATAAAACTTAACCGTGAAATCAACCAAAACTAAAATATATTAACTAAAACTAACAGCGCATCTTTCACTTCGCCAGCGCAAAATGTCAACTGAAATCAGATGAGGAACTATTTCAAAAAGAATGTTTCTATATTTGGTACTAAAAATGGAGCACTGTGATGGTTATACAACTATATAAACAAGTGTGAATAACAATTTTAAAAGTAAATATGATATACAGTATTTACAACAATTAATGATTGGACAAGCAGTTAATTGATCAGTTGTAATATGAGGAAGAAAACAATACAGATAAGTTATATTTGTCTGTTTTCTTTAACTACTTCAGAATTTTTACTAAGTTAAAGTTTAAGATTTATTTATGTAGGTAGGGATGATAATAATAATAATAATAACAATAATAATAATGATAATAATAATATAGGTTTTATGTAACGAGGCTACATTTGCCAAAACAATCTTCCATATGTACCTCAACATATTTACAACACATTTACATCAAATAATTGTACAAAAGGCAATGTAATAAGGGATTTGTCAACATTTGTGAACTTGGTAAGTTATTGGTATACAATGCACTATGCGACATCCATTATAATTAATGTAGATGATGTGCATATGAATTTATAATCAAAATAGTTGACACATATTTTTGATGTTATTGGTATTAAATGATGATATAACCTTTTGAAACAAATTTTCACGTCAAATATTTTGCTAGGAATGCAAAAAGTAATATAAATAATTGTATAAAATGATTTGAATCTATGCACTTTTAGTTTTGTCCAAAAAATAACTATAAAAACCTCAATTTACAATCCTCTCTTTTTAGCTGACCTGAGGACAATGTCCTCAAGGTGACCTTTTGTGATGGCCCATTGTCCATCGTCTGTGCGTGTGTGCGTGTGTCCATCAAAATTTCTTTAAACAACTTCTTCTCCTAAACCACTCTGCCAAATTTGTTGAAAGTATGCAGGGATGTCTTTGCATGAAGCTCTACCAAAGTTGTTCAAAGAATTAAATTCCATAGAGAACTCTGGTTGCCATGGCAACCGGAAGATTTTTTTACAAAAATCTTCTTTTAAAAAACCAAAAGAGCTAGAGCTTATTAAAAAACCGAAAGAGCTAGAGCTTAGATATTTGGCATGAAGCATCTTGAAGTGGATATCTACTAAGTTTGTTCAAATATAAGCCCTAGGGTTAAAATTGGCCCCGTCTCAGGAGTCATTGATTTTCCTTTTATGTATATAGTAAAAACTTAAAAAACCATCTTGTGAAAATCAAAAAGAGGTAAAGCTTAGATATTAAGCATGAAATATCTTCTCTTCTAATGAGTGTCTACCAAGTTTGTTCATATAAATGCTCTAGGGTCAAAATTGGCCCCGCCCCTGAGGGGTCATTGATTTTCCTTATATGTATATAGTTAAAACTTAAAAAATCTTCTTGTGAAAATCCAAAAGAGGTAGAGCTAACATATTTTGCATGAAACATGTTCTAGTGGATGTCTACCATGTTTGTTAAAATAAAACCCATAGGGTCCAAATTGACCCCGCCCCTGGGGTCATTGATTTTCTTTATATGTATATAGTAAAAACTGAGTAAAATCTTCAACACACTCTTGCAAGACAGTTATAGTCTGTGCTCCCTCACTTCAACAGGAGGTGAATTCATGGGTTGCGTTGAAATGTTACTCAGAACTCGCCTTATGTAAATTTTTGCTTTGGAGCCATCCCAAACCAAAACTGCAAGCTTTTTTTAATGCTTGCAGCAAGCTTTTTTTAATGCTTGCAGCAAGCTTAAGGCAAGCTTGCTTGAAAGGCTTGCTACAAGCTAAGAATTGGAATATTGCGGCAAGCTTGCGACTAATCAAAAAAGCTTGTGCAAGCCTGAGGCTTATTAGGCTTGCAAGCTTGCGCAAGCTTGTGGTTCATCAAACATGCAAGCTTGTGCAAGGTTGCGCTTCATAACACTGGAACGCTTGCAAAGGCTTGTACAAGCTTGCAGTTACCAGTTGAAACTCAAGTCCATTCAATTAATGTTGTCAGCAAGCTAAAGGATAAAACACTATTAAACAGCAAATATGTCCAAAAATTTATATAAATATATACAAGAAACAAGTTTACACGCATTTGGTAACTTAACGGGCCATCATATGTACACTCTAAAATATTGCTTTAATTTAAAGTTATTTGTTTTTATTCAAAGCCCTTCTTGCAGTGGCACACTTGCTATTAATGGCATCATTAAACACTGAATCTTCTAAGCATGGTGTCCCATCACTCATCTTAAACTGGTTCAACACAAACTGCTTAATTGCAAGAACTGCTGTGGACGGCAATTTTACAGTGTCAATTTTGGCATTGTGTGCTCTCTTTGATCCCTGGGCACTAGACTTAGCCAGCTGTTCTCTCGTGAACATAATGTCCATCAAGGCTATCATCATTTTCCTCGGGTTACTTGTCCCCAAATGCTGTACTTGGGAAAGCTGCGCATGGCTTATAAAAACATCAAGGTCAGGAGCCAGACTCACTTTCCTCACATCTGAACTCTGCAAATAAGGTAAACAATTATGTTTGATTTAATAATGGTTTAAAATGAACAAACTGTAATTGTACAATTTACTTTAAACAATATACTTTTTGAACATGGACAAATTCCATATCTGATCAAGCTACTGTAATAGAATAATATATGTACAGTCAAACCTGTATAAGAGAGACAGTATTGGGAATTTGTAAAAGTGTCTCTCTTATACAGGTGTCTCTCTTATCCAGGGCTGAACTCTGGCTAGGAAAAGTGACTATTTTTAACTATTTTTTAGATATGACGTATCCCCTGTGAAATGTTTAGTCATTCTTCATGAAGTATTCTAGAACGATTCATGAAGTTACTTCATGAAGACTTCAAGTGAAAGAAGTGAACAGAAAATGAGACTTATTCATCAAAAAACTCATGAAACGACAGTTCATGAAGTATTCATGAAGAGACATATGCATGAATTATTCATGGTTTCATGCACAACCCACATTCATGAAGAGTTCATAGAGTTTAAAACAGGCCAAAATCATGAAGTATTAAGTAGTTTTTATGCCCCCACAATGTGGGAGCATATAGCGTTGCACTTGTCCGTCCGTCAGTCCGTCCGTCAGTCCGTACGTCCCGAAATCTTGTGAACGCAACTCCTCTTAAACCGGATGGCAGATTTTGCTTAAACTTACAGGGATGAACAACCTTAATGTGTAGATGGTAGTAAAGGAAGGAATTTTCGCTGCGACCAAATTTAACAGAATTATGGCCCTTTGTTGATTTTTTCACTAGATACTATGTAGAAATTTTGTGAATGCAACTCCTCTTAAACCGGATGGCAGATTTTGCTTAAACTTACAGGGATGAACAACCTTAATGTGTAGATGGGAGTAAAGGAATGAATTTTGCTGCAACCAAATTTAACAGAATTGTGGCCCTTTGTTGATTTTTTCACTATATACTATGTAGAAATTTTGTGAACGCAACTCCTCTTAAACCGGATGGCAGATTTTGCTTAAACTTACAGGGATGAACAACCTTCAGGTGTAGATGGTAGTATAGGAAGGAATTTTTGCTGCGACCAAATTTTACAGAATTATGGCCCTTTGTTGATTTTTTCACTATATACTATGTAGAAATTTTGTGAATGCAACTCCTCTTAAACCGGATGGCAGATTTTGCTTAAACTTCCAGGGATAAACAACCTTAATGTGTAGATAGTAGTAAAGAAAGGAATTTTTGCTGCAACCAAATTTAACAGAATTATGGCCCTTTTTTGATTTTTTCATTATTTACTATGTAGAAATTTTGTGAACGCAACTCCTCTTAAACCGGATTGCAGATTTTGCTTAAACTTCCAGGAATTAACAACCTTAATGTGTAGATGGTAGTAAAGGAAGGACTTTTTGCTGCGACCAAATTTAACAGAATTATGGCCCTTTGTTGATTTTTAGTTTTCAACTTGTGGCACATGTAGTCCAAAAAATATTTGACATAGAGTCATAAGATTGACAGAACAGTGGCGTGTGGGGGCATCCGTGTCCTATGGACACATTTCTAGTTATCATGGATTTATTCATGAAATGATTAACAACTCTTGTTCATGAAGAGTTCAAGAACATATGACGAAAATTCTTGAAAATGAACTTCATGGAGAGTTCATGAATTTTTTTGTTCATTATTTTAATGTCTCATTTTCTGTTCATGAATATTTTATTCGTGAATAGTGCATGAAGATAAATGCTTGAAATTTCATGCACAAAATTATTTGCATTTTAAGAATATTTCAGGAAGTAAAAATTGCCTAATATTCATATTTGCCTTAGATTTTGCAGCGACCTCAAAGAAGACTCAGGACAGTTGATAAAATTCTGCAAAAAAGCACCCCAAATGAGCGCTCACAAGAGGCAGCTGATTTTGCACATGTTTGCAAGGTCTAACTTGTAAATTATGGCCAAAAATAGACTTTCTAGACACAGACAAGGCCTCCATATAAAACAATAAAATATGTGAATGTGACTATTGCTCTTTTAAATTCATATATCAGCAATGACATATTATTGCTTCTTTTTTTGGCGCAGTGTTTTCTGCATATTTTCGAACTTTTAATGAAGCAATCTTTGCTTATGTTAGTTTTTTCACGCACTAAAATGCTCCAGGCCCTTTTCAAGCTTAACAATGTCCAAAGGTGGGCGTGGCCCTCTCTCAGAACATTTATTGGTTCTCTTCCCTGTTCTGCTGCAGTTCATCAACTCCACATTTGAGAATATAGCTTTACATAGTGTTGATAAAACTTGCTGGACATTCATTAGCATCCAGTGGGAAAAACCAATTTTAAAAGATTATCCTGCTGACTGAACACCTGACTCGATTGCCACAACCCTATCTTCAAGCTTCCTTATTTCTTCCCTCCTCAGTGCCCGTATTTCTTCCTTGATCTGATAAGAAAGGAAACAATTACTTTGAATAGGGAAAAGTCACAAAACCTCAATCCTGCCATATGTGTCTAATTAAGGCATCCTACAGACCTCCAGCTAGACTTTAAGATAATTGCAGACCCAAATATGGCAACATTAATGAAATAAATATGTCTTGTATAATGGCTGGAGGGAGTATTGTCACACTTACGGCACATGTTTTAACGCGTATGCTACCAGTGCAGATCCAGATCAGCCTGCACAACCGTGCCGTCTGATCAGGATCTCCACTGTTTGCTTTTATATTCATAGAAGAATTTCTGACTAAGCGAACAGTGGAGATCCTGATCAGACTGCACGAATGTACAGGCTTATCTGGATCTGCAATAGTCGTATTTGCGTTAAAACACGTATCCATGTGGTAAAGGGTTAAGAGAGAAAATGACCAAGGCCTTTAGTCCATTCATAAGGGACATGCATGTTAAACCCGGGTAATATACATTAGTTTTTTTGCAAACCAGTCCTTTTAGAACTCCAAAAATCATAAAACACATGGGTCCTCCTTATGTTATCAGAATTTAGTCAATCCACGTAGTTAGGCTGATGATTTAACTCACCTAACCAGCTAAGAGGGAACATCATTCATGTGAAGTTTGGCTTATATTCGCTCACTAGAAGAGAATTATTAACTAACTTTGCATCAACTTACACATCTGGGCTTTCACTTCTTGAGGTTCTTTTGTTTGCCACAATGACCTCTGCTGAGAACTTTGGCGAACCTATAATTTAAAGAAAAACAGGAACTTGTACAATACATAGTATATTTCAATTATTCTAATGCTAAATGTTTTAAACACCTTAGATGCTTAGTTTTGAAACAATCGTTATTGATTTTTTAATATCATAGAGCTCCTGTAGAGAATTTTAAATCTGTGATATAAGTTAAGCTTAATTTCTTTCAATGAAAGGCTCTAGGTCATAACATATCTCTATATATTAATTTTTTTCTCTTAGGAATATTTCTTGACTTTTTATAGATTTATTATTACATTGTATAAGATAAATAGTTTTAAAAACTCTTTCAAGTATGATACATTGATTATTTCAAGAATGCTTTGTGAATTTTTTAACTCTCTTAAAAATTCATTAAACCTTCTTGAAATTTCTGATGAAATAGTTATGAGTATTTTCCAAGGATATTCAAGTTCATAAAATATTCATGATTTATTTTTTTGAACATTGCATTGATATTTCCAGAACTTTATGAATTCTTCAATAATCTTAAAATCTTCATGAAGTGGGACTAGACCTCACTTCATGAAGAAAACTTCATGAAGAGAGCTTTAAGATTTTTTCAAGAATAGTTCATGAACAGTTCTTTAAAGTATGAAATATTCTTGACTTCATGCATTTCATTTCGCAGGGGATAACAACATGATTTGCAATGATTTCAGTTTTTTTTTAGATAAAACATTTAAAACATAGAATTTAATATGTTATGTTAAAAATCTAATGTTAAGAAGAACATATACATGTAATTGATAAAAAGTGTTAAAATGTGCATTTTAAAATTAAAGTCAGGTAGTCAGATGTACATTGTACAGTAAAAGTAATTTGCCACATAATTTTTGTTTAAAAAAGTCTAGAATTGAAGTTTGTTTACTCATCGCTTCCATACGCATATTGATACTAAGTTCTTCCAGTTCATGAACATGATTTAAGAATGTACAACTTTAAAAAAGACTCAAGCCATCCATTAGAAGCGACGAAAGTGTCATTGTTCAATTCTTCTGCAAATTTCAAAGCTTGTACTTATATAAATGGGCCGTTCATAACAATGTTACATGTTGTCATATCTTGAAACCATTTCCATGTTAATTCATTTAAATCTTCATTTCCAGTCTTTCTCCTTTTACGTTTTCTTTCATTTGGAACATTATTTTCATAATCATCAATGATCTCTGATTTCCTCTTCATCAACCACTGTATCTGATCTTTCCCTACTTTGAACCGCCTCCGTGGTCGAGGGGTTAGAGTCGATGACTTTTAATCCAGTTACCTCTCTGGCGTGGGTTCGATCCCCGGGAGATGCTTTGGTAGTTTAGCGCGGAGGAAGGTAGTCTAGTACTGGTGTAACTCTCCAGGAACGATGGTTAGGAAACTACCCGCCTATATGACTGAACTACTGTTGGGAAAAGGCGTAAAATGAAACAAACAAACAAACAATTCCCTACTTTGAATGTCTCTGCAACTTTTCTCGAACTCTGAACTTGTTCATATAAGCGTATGGCTTTTACCTTTTCATCTAAGGTCAGTGTTTTTATGCCACCGCAGCATCTGCAATGCGGTGGCATATAGCGATTCACCTGTGTGTGTGTGTGTGTGTGTGTTTGTTTGTTTGTGTGTGTGTGAGTTATATAGATTATATAGTGAACTTTAAAAATCTTCTTGTGAAAAAACACTTGTCCAATTTCAACCAAACTTGGCAGGATTGATCTTTGGGTGAAGGGCTTCCAAAGTTGTTGAAAGAATTTCATTCCATGCAGAAATCTGGTTGCCATCGGAACCAAAAGGAATTATAAGAATAAATTTAAAAAATCTTCTTGTAAAGACCCAAAAGGCCTAGAGCTTAGATATTTTGCATAAGGCATTGTCTGGTAGACCCTTACCAAGATTGTTCAAATTATAGCCCTGAGGTCAAAATCGGCCCGCCCCGGGGGTCATTGGTTTTCACTATATGTACATATAGTAAAAACTTAAAATACCTTCTTGTAAAGACCCAAAAGGCCTAGAGCTTAGATATTTTACATAAGGCATTGTCTGGTAGACCTCTACCAAGATTGTTCAAATTATAGCCCTGGGGGTCAAAATCGGCCCGCCCCGGGGGTCATTTGTTTCCCTTATATGTATATAGTAAAAACTTATAGTAAAAACTTTAAAAAAAATTCTTCTAGCAATTGACAAATGCTAGAGGTTAGATATTTTGCATGAAACATTGTGAAGTGAACTTCGAGCAAGATTGTTCAAATTGTAGCCCTGGAGTCAAAATTGTCCCCGCCCCGAGGGTCATTGATTTTCAATATATACATATTAAAAAAATTAAAAAATATTTTTGTCTGAAGGTACAAGACATAAAGCTTTGAATTGTTTCCTATATAATATCATCTATAGGTCCTATACCAAAGTTGTTCATATTTTTCCCCTGGTGTCAAAATTGGCCCTGCCCGGGGGCAGTGATTCTCATTATGTACACATAGTAAAAACAGAAAATAAAACAAATGTTTTCTGAAAGGGAGAAAGCTACAGCCTAAATATTTGACTTGAAATGTTGTTTGGTGGACCTGTATCAAGATTGTTTGTATTAAACCCTTGGGTCCAAACTTTTGCCTTGCCCAAGGGGACAGTGACCTACCCCCAGTAAAAAATTCAGTGGAATACCGCTGGTATTCCAGTGGATTTTCAGTGGAATACCAGCGGTAAACTTTGGTGGTATTCCACTAAAAGTTTACCGCTGGTATTTCAGTGGAATTCCACTGGAATACCATTGAAATACCAGCGGGAAACTTTTAGTGGAATACCACCAAAGTTTACCGCTGGTATTTCAGTGGAATTCAACCAAATTTTACCGATGGTATTTCAGTGGAATTCCACTGAAATACCAGCGGTAAAATTTGGTGGTATTCCACTAAAAGTTTACCACTGGTTTTCCAGTGGAACTCCACTGAAATACCAGCGGTAAACTTTTGTGGTATTCCATTAAAAGTTTACCGCTGGTTTTCCAGTGGAATTCCACTGAAATACCAGCGGTAAATTTTGGTTGAATACTACCAAATACAGAGCCGGACGGACAGTGCGATTTTGATATGCCCACCTTCGGGGGCATAAAAATCACTGGATATTGTAGTTGAATTAGTTGAAAATACAAAATCATTCCAAAGAGCAGATATAATAGCAAATATTTTATATACATTTGTTGGCTTTATATATATAATAGTAAGTATTGAGTCTCAACATGTAGAATATTTCCCTAAACTAAACAATTATTTTGGTTATTCTCTTCTGCTTTGTTTTATAATATTTCCTTGTTAAAGATGCACTCTTACTCCCAAATAAGATTTCCTAAAGTTAATAATATTGTTTTAATATTCTAAAAGGATGAATAAATGTCGAAAACAATGGTTCTTATTAAGGATACCGAGTTTATTTTGAAAGAAATGAGCAAAAAACAGGGTATTTCTGCCTTATGAGACTAAAGTAGACCACAGTAAATCTTTTAGCATTCACCAATCATTTAATATTTTTGCGTTTTCAGCTGTTAAATACACGGTTATAATCTTGTTATCAGTAATTAATATTTTCCATAAATGCAATATTCACAAGAAAAAATTTCCAATTGAAAGAACAACAAATTAAAAAATTGAATAAAAAATCTCTAAAATGTTTGAAACATGGACTACATCACTGATACAGTGTTAAAATGATTGAACTTGCTATCCTAGAAAGTGATTGCTTGTTTTCATTTATTCAATTTTAAAATAACTGTCATGCATTTTTTCCAAATTTTTAACAAAACACCGCTGAAATTCCCAATCTCATGGGTATGGATCATGTTCCCAAAATACGGGGAAAAACGCTGACCTATTTAAGCTATTTCTATTTATTATTTTCTAATCTTGACAATACTTGGACAAATATATGCAATGAAATTGGGGCTAAAATAAAATATGTTTGTTTCACCTTACAAACAGACAGAAACTTTGTGACATATTGTGTTTTCATATTTGACTTTCCAGGGGCATTTTACAAGAGCAAAAGGCAACATGAAAGGAGCTATTATGACAATAAAAGGGAAAGAGGTCCAAAGGGCCAATTTATTTAACAACGAGACAACTCAACTCAACATGGAGAATAATTCTACTAATTTATATTTAAATCCATCCCTGTATTATAGAAATTATATTCTCAAATGAATGATTTATTTTGTTGTTGTTTTTTTTACCTAAGACGCATAAATGTGACCTTGACCTTTACCACAGACACTTGAATTTTTAGCACTACACTCCCGCCTTGCTATGGCGAACATTTGTCCCAAGTTATATTTAAATCCCTCCATGCAAGTGGAAGTTACGCTCCAGACACGGATTTGCAGCACTGACTCCCCAAGTGAGACTTTGACCTTAGAGGTACGGACCTGGGTTTTGTGTGTGAGACACCATCCTATGATGGTGAACATTTATACCAAATTTATTTTGTCATCCTTCAAGTAATGAGCAAGATATAGAATGAACAAATCCTGACTTAAAGATGCACATACACCAAACAATATGCCAAAGTGGCAACTAAGTATAACTCAGCGCAAGTTGGCTTGACAATAATTATCGTTTTTCATCCTCCAACAATTACAAGGGTGTGTGTCTGACCCGATGGAATGTTTAAAAAAAAAAAAAAAATTACCAGTCTTGGTAGGGCCGCTTTCAGCTATTCAGCCGTTCAGCCACCCTTTGACATTAACTTCCCCTGTCTCCCAGTTTTGAGTGCAGCCAACATACGGCGCCCGGGAATTTCGAACTTGCACAGACATCGCCCTCTCAGGGTACCAATTCACACCTTGGTCGAGTGGAGCCTCGGAGATTCATTTCTTGTGCCCAGAGAAATTCACGTTAGGCTAGTGTAGGATTCGAACCAGGGACCTTTCGATCTTCAGTCGAACGCGCTACCACTGGACCAACGCGCCCCGTTTAGCCTTACAAAGTGATTTTTGCCAGTCATATTGGAAAATCATAGACAGTTTTCTTAATGTCTGTATTGGGAGGTATATAAATACAATATAATGTTGGGTCCATGGTACAAAACCTATAGCATACCTAAGTATGGGTTAATGACCCAACAAATATATATCTAAATCCTATCAATGAATTGAAATTATTGTCTAACTTAAATTTTTATAATCGATAATTCTATTTTATAACTTTCAATTGGGATTTTTTCCTGTGGATTTGGAAAATGATATTATTTTCAATCGGGAAAACCACCGGCCATAACAAAAAAATCCCTGCAATGTATCTTAACCATTCATGAATATACATTTGTACTTTTAAATACATACTTTGCGCCAATGTGCAGCTTTGTCATTATAATCAAATCTAAGTTCCTGGCTCTTTTTGATGTCTTTAATGGTATAAAAAGCCAGCTTAATTTCTTCTTTCTGCTCGACAACCACCTTACAGTTTGGTTTGCGAGAATCGTTTATCATTCTGCCATATCCCTGGCTGTAAGTTGCATCAATACTGAAAGAAGAAAAGAAAATCAGCAGACTGACAGACTTGACATGGTATTTCCCAGGGTGGATTTCTTGGTGTTCTACCCTGTAATTCCTGTATTAAAAAATAAGCAAAATTTAGCAGTTAGCTGGAAAATGACAATTTCACAATTAACTTTGTGAAATGAAAAACGAAAATAATCCATGTAGTACTTACCAAAACTCTTGTCCCTTGTGTCGAAAGAAAAACAGGAAACTCCCTACAATTTGTTGTTCACTGCTGTATCTTTTTCAATCCTTCTTCACCAGAAAGGAGCAAACCCTCATAGAAACAAACAAAAGTTCCCTTTTCTATGTCCTCTTCAGCAAAAACGCCCGATCCTGAAAGCAACACCATAGTATCAAGTACTAGATGGAGAACTTATATACTTGTAGATCTAAGATGTGAACATAAATGTATTATCAAGCTAAAACAAAATGCACAGGTGATCTATAAACTGATCTAGGTCTACTGTAGAGGAGGTATTTTGCCATGCTCAATTTGAATGTCTGGCCAAATAAGCCTTTATGAAAAAACTTGCTGGCCAGATTCAACAAGAGGGTCATTATGGCCCTGATATCGCACACCTGAATATAAAACTCTAAATGACAAGGAACAAGTAATATTTTAAACTATAAACAAAAGGAGATATGAAATCTAAACTTCAAATTTATTTCAAAAATAGACAAGAATAAAGATCAACAAAGGAAAGGCAACATTACCTCCCCACCGCCCAAACAACCAAATACAAACCTCATATTGATATCTAAAATGGTGCATGTGTTAATACAACAGTTGCAAAAGAAATGTACATGTTAGGAAAATCAATTACCTAAACTTTTGACCCAAGGGCTTTTATTAAACACTGACTAGATGATGTGTCATACTAAATATCTTTGCTTAAGTGTTTGGGGTTTTTTAAAACAAGTTTTTTAAGTTTTTAATATATACATATAAGGAAAATCTATGACCAACAGGGACGGGCCAATTTGACCATCTTACTGAAAAACAAAAACTACAACAACAACTCACCTATGTATGTGTCAATAAATTTGATTGATAACTGGACAGTTTGTCTTGCTTTTGTCTCTCTGTTTTGACCTCAATGAAGGCATTATGCACTGAAATAAAATTTGATTATAATAACTGAAATTATTTTCAAAGTTTCAAATTGCAATACATAAAAAAATTCTTGTAATGCGCAATTTACTGTCAGGTCTGTCTAGCACCAGCTCATGCAGATTCAACATAAAAACAGAAAAATGGTGAAATTTGAAATTAGAAACATCCACAGATGTGTAACGCTGTACTAATAGAAATATATATATTTTTTCCTATCATTTTTTATTTGGTTTCCTTTTAAATGCAAACGTCTAGTCTATAGCCCAGGTTGTTTATTTTGTCTTTTACCTGTATGAGATTTGATCAGGCTAGGGAATATTGCAAATAAGGCTACAGTATATAGCTTGTTCGGGCTATTTTTTGCTCATTTGGGCTTTCAGTAGAGCAAAGAAAAACATGATTTTTCTATACAGACAGACAGTTACTCAGAAGCTACTGTCTGCAGTATGCTTTGAATGTTTCCAACACAAGAACCTACTGATAAGTAATACTTGTTAAATTGCACACCTTCCAAGTTGCTGTGCCTAGGAAAGCTGGGTGAAAATGAGGAATTATTATTACAACTTGTCTATAAAACAATGTATCTTCACATATTTTGAATATAAGTATTACAAAGAAGATAATTCATATGGATTTCTATTTTAAAGCAATTTGATGCATTTCATCAGCATCCCTGGGTCAGATTCATATAAATACAGATATTAGAAACTGTCCGTAATCCCATAGTTTCTCGTGAGGATCGATAACTTATGTTGATAAAGCGTTTTGTTTGATTAAGACTATTTTACTTGTCACGTGACCTATCAGGCAGACGTTTGTGAGATTTAGCCGCAAACAAGATATGCGGAAGACCGTTTAAAACGACAATTGAAACAGACTTTTTTACAAATGCTAAACATAAACATATAAAGCTAAAAAGAAAATGTTTCTACGAATTTGTGATACTTTCGATTAAGTCATTTTTTTTTCTTTCAGACAGAGACATTTGTCATACTCTCGTCTCGTTTGATGCTGCTATTTGCATTTCCAATCTCTGTGTTTATATGTCTCTGCCTGGTTGCAGCAACAATGAGCTATAATATCCCAATTGAGCTATTGGCAAATAATTAATTGCAAATTATTTAAATTCCCAGCCTGTTGAAAATTGTATGTAATTTGAGGAAAGATTAATTTACAAATTGACTGATTTTGTCGGTTACGAAATGGCAAGGTTACGAAATGACTTGATCCTTTAATTTTGTACTTACGCTACTGTGCGACGACATTCACGTATAAATATTTAACATCTAATTTGTTCATGAAATTAATCACATTTGTTGCCTCCTTTTTTGAGTAAAAATAAACAAAATACAGAGTTTCTGAGCGACTTTGTTCATAAACATCGTAAGTGGAATGATAATTTATCTTCTTTGAATAACAATATGTGGTGCATTGGTCAAAAACATGAAAGTTATTGTTCACAAGAATATATCCCACAGGAGAATATGAGACACCGTCCGCCATTTTGGTAATGTTAAATGATATATTTGTTATAATAATTAATCATTATTTGGGTCTTTATGCTTAAAAAAGTAAACCAACATACCTTCGAAGTAGTGTTTACGTCCCACGTGTTTTCAAACCGGAAGTCTTCGGCTATTATCCTTAAACTGACAGTAAGGACCGAAAAGTTGCGCGCACCTCATATGCGCACCTGCCAACAACTTGCACATGCGCAAACATATGAAAATTATATATAAATATATACTAAACACGGTGACTTTATATATGACGACCCAATTGTAAAATCATAGACCCAATAAGTGTGTTTAAGAATAAAGGTTGAGCACACTTGTTCCGCCCGACAGATACATTTAAGACAAACAATTTTGTTGGGTCCAACATATATTGGGTCTTGACCCAATACGTAGACAAGCCCCAATATAATTTCGAAAAGACCCAAAAATTCGGGTGTAATATTTACCAAACGCCCCAGCACGTTTGTGCTTTTAAAAACATATATATATAATATATATATATATATATATATATATATATATATATATATATTAAAAATACCCTCAGACTCCTGTATATGGAGTCATTATCAGTGACATCTGATTCTGATCATCTGGTTTGCAGTCTGGATCCATATCATCATTACCACAGCCATCACCATCATCTATATTATCAGTGAGGTCTAATGGCACACATGCTAAAATGAAGCACTGGAATGATTAAAGTGACATTATGCCCATTCAAGGGTATATAGTGAGTGAACATGTGAATATATAAATAAGTTTTCATTTTGCAATAATTCCTTTTCATTTAATAATTGACTTTGCAAAAACAATAAATAACGCACAGATACTAAGGAATTGTCTGCAAATATCCATTAGAATTTACATGTGCCGTTTGTAAAAAGAGTTGGACTGTCTTTTTATATTTAAGGCAGATTTATAATTTTATCCTTAACATTTTCAAATATCACCTATTGGTCAAAAACTATTTTAACAGTCAAAACTTTTGAAATATAAAGTCAATTCAGCACACTTTGACTATGAAAATATGAGCACAATGTCACTTTAATATAACAC
Organism: Ruditapes philippinarum; assembly: GCF_026571515.1. Taxonomy (NCBI): domain Eukaryota; kingdom Metazoa; phylum Mollusca; class Bivalvia; order Venerida; family Veneridae; genus Ruditapes; species Ruditapes philippinarum. The sequence goes on from NW_026865132.1 coordinate 19,045, forward strand.
GGATTTGATGTAGTGGTCTGCACTTCTTGATTAAAAATGCTGTAGTCAAAAATGCTTATGTCAATATATAGACAAATAGACAGAAGATTTAGATGATGGCTCTGTTTTATTGATAAAATCCTTGTATAGGTTTCAATTATCATCAACAAATCCTGAGACCTGACAATCATGTCAATATTAATTGATACGCATAAAACTCACATTTCATAGAACTATCAGGCTTAGTGTGTGTGGCTGCAGAATATTCTTCTGTCATCTCAGTATCATTTGGAGTGTTGGACATGTCTCCAGTTATCTTCTCTAGTGAGTTCCCTATGTCAAATTTGTCCTGCTCTTTAGGCCCGGACTCTCTAATCTCAGCCACTTGAAGAGTGGGGGTTGTATCCATGGAATAATCTGTGATTTGTTCATCTACCTTCACATGCTCTGGGGATTACAAATTGATTTTCAATTATGTATAATTATGCACCAGTCACTTGTTGCCCCCATCCCATTGGTCCTGGGAATAGTGGAGATTTCGATTTTCAGTTTTACAAACCCACGCATAAGCCCTGTACTGTGCCTGCAAACCTCAGGATCTGATCCCGGGATTTGTGAATTAAATAACCAAATTTGTGTAATGAAAACTGTCCTATTTAAAGTTCATTAAAAATAAATGCAGGCAAAACCTTATATTCATACATTTTAAATTCGAGGTCTATAAACTAAAATGAAGAAACAGGCGCACATACACATATAACTCATTCTGAAAGATAAGTCAACATTTTTGTGGACCAAACAATAGACAGGTAGATAAAATTACAAAACTCCTTACAAGAGACTCACCTATTGGCAGATTATCAGGCATAGCAAGTGTGGCTGCAGAATAATCTTCTGTCATCTCAGTATCCTTTGGAGTGTTGGACATTTATCCAGTTATCTTCTCTAGTGAGTTCCCTGTGTCAAATCTGTCCTGCTCTTTAGGCCCGGACTCTCTAATCTCAGCCACTTGAAGAGTGGGGATTGTATCCATGGAGTAATCTGTGATTTGTTCATCTACCTTCACCGGCTCTGGGGATTAAAAATTGATTTTCAATTATGTATTATAATGCACCAGTCATTTGTTGCCCCCATCCCCTTGGTCCTGGGAATAGTGGAGATTTCGATTTTCAGTTTTACAAACCCACACTTTAGCCCCGTACTGTGCCTGCAAACCTCAGGGTCCAATCCCAGAATTTGTGAATTAAATCACAAAATTTGTGTTATGAAAACTGTCCTTTTAAAAAGTTCATTAATAACAAGAGATGTCGGTAGGACAGCAACGCTCAACTACTATTAGTGCTTTATAGTAAAAGAGCCTTGATAATGTAAAATTTTCTAAGTAAACAAAAGGGCCAAATTTTCCTTTAAATCCATGTTACTGTAATAGGCCTTGAAGAGAGTCCTATTATGCTCTCAAAGAAGAGTATAAATTTTTAACTTGTTTCAAAGCCAGATGTCAATAGTATATGAAAATATGTTTGAGGTGGTATGCAAACTTTAACGTAAATTCTAAGTCAGAAAAGGGGCATAATTCTGTCAAAATGCTTGACACAGTTACCTCCTCCTGTCTACAGGTTAGGGTCATGATGGTGAACAAGTGTGCAAAGTTTCAAAGCCATATGTCAATGGACTTTGAAAATATTTGAGTTATTACAAAAACTTTAACATAAGTGGTTACGCCGACGCCGACACTAATGCTCGGGTGACTACAATAGCTCTACTTATTCTTTTCGAATTGTCGAGCTAATAAATGCAAGCAAAACATTACATTCAATTCTTTTAAATTCAAAGTCTATAAACTAAAATGATGAAACAGATGCAAATACACAAATAACTCATTCTGAAAGATAAATCATCATTTTTGTGGACCAAACAATAGACAGGTAGATAAAATTACAAAACTGCTTACAAGAGACTCACTCACCTATTGGCAGATTATCAGGCATAGCAAGTTTGGCTGCAGAATATTCTGCTGTCATCTCAGTATCCCTTGGAGTGTTGGACATGTCTCCAGTTATCTTCTCTAGTGAGTTCCCTGTGTCAAATCTGTCCTGCTCTTTAGGCCCTGACTCTCTAACCTCAAACACTCGAGGAGTGTCAAGTTTAAAAATGAAATTTGAAGAAAACACTTAACAATAAAGACCGCACCAACGTAAAACTGTTTTAGTTAAGGGACTCCTGACAGACCCTTTTAATGTTTTTCCTAAAGCTGTCAATGCTGAAACATGTATAACAAATTTTTGGTATTTGTGATCTTTTGGTATTAAAAAAAGAAAAAAAGAAAAAATAGCACAGAAATAACATCAGGTTGGGTTTGTTTAAGTTCAGGTTACAATACTTTCTCATTAAAAAAGCAATAGTAATCTAGAAAACTTACCCGCCGACAGCGGACGCTTGGCAATTTTGAGCGGACTCCTTTGAGGTTTGACTGCCTTTGGCGGGGCACATTTATGGTGCAAATCTTTCAACTGCTTGTCAACCTCCCTCTTCCTAAGTCGGGACATATTAAATGTTGGTATGGGGGATTCTGACATCCTTTCAGTCCCTTAAACATAAAGAATGGGTGACATTTTCTCTCCTGAAAATATTGGAATTCCAAGACCTCTCTCTTAACCTACATTGTGTACATAAATATGAAAATGGCTCTAAACAAGTTATACTTGTTTTTATTCAATCTTAGTCACCGGTAACGAGTCTGGCTAGGAGACATACCATCTGACATTATACTCTTTTTTTTTGATACACATAACTGTATATTTAACATTTCATATGTGGTTCTTTTCTAGTCCCAGATGTTATTGGTATTTTCCAGTTAAAAAAACCCATAACAACTGGCATGTTAAATGGTTAATCTACATAACTGTCCCATATGGTTTTCTATTTCATCTTTATGTCAATATTTTAATGCATTTGAAAATATTTTCTAAAAAAAAGTATCTTTGCATATTCATCAATTTATTTGACATTTACAAACTTAAGACTTGTATAAACATAATGGAAATACAAAATACCGGGCAATCCAGGCAGACTAGATATTCTAGCATCATTTGGGGCTCCATCAAGGCCTGACAGTTTATTTGGCTCTCCTTTCTCTCCTGTAGGGTCAGTCAATCCTGAATTAGTCAAGGAGTCATGAACAGTCGCCCATATTTCAGTTTACTCTGGTTTGTGACGCTACATGCTTTTTGTCAGTGATTCTAAGTGGTACAAACCTATCAGGAGATCAAACAATCAGGGATAAATATTTAATAAAAGCGGACACACATTTCACAAATTATGTTCACATCAGCTGCATATTAATGGAATATGTACAATCTAGTGATTTCTCACCTCCGGCCCACTGTAAGTCCTGTTAAAAAGTCTTCAAAGTCTTTTGTTTGTTTTGTTTCTTCAATATTTCTAGACAGATAACAGAGAGAAATGTTAAATTCCATTTAAATATCCTATTAAAGCTACTATCCTACACATTGTACTATGATTGTAGTTTTGGCGATTTTGAAATAAAATGCCATCACAAGAAAAATTTTCAGCACAGGCACGAACATATGGAACTAATGATTAATACATATCTTGTCTGATGAAACAACACCTAAGTAAAGTTTTTGCAATGTTCATCATGCTGTAATTTTAAACAATTGCAAGGTTTTATTTTGTAAATATTGACTTAAATTTTATAAACACACCCATTAACTGGTTGCAAGAATATCCGTTGATTGCGGGTGGAAAAGTTGGGCGCTTGGTACGTTTTTTATCCTGCAATCAACTGCTGCATAATATATCATAGAATAATATATGTCTATGAAAAGAAGCAAAAAAGAAGATAATATTTAAATAATCTGGTTTAAAACTAACATTTATATAGTAAATTTTACCTGCATCAAGCTGACCTACTAGCTACATGTGTGGTAATAGGGGTGTTTATATCTTTATCAAAGATAGGCAATGAGTTTCAGCGATCCGAGTTCAAGCGAACAAAGTTTAACTGTACTAGATAAAAGTAAACAGTAAGATGAAACTTTAAGCCTCCTAAAATCAAATGATATTGGGTTTTTAAACATTATTTTTCCGAAGTAAGCTAATTTAGTTAAAAGTACCTGAAGTTCAAATAATAGCCCACTTTCTTCAGAAGTCTTTTATCTAAAACAAGACTGGTCAAATCTTTCAATGTTGCAGCATCTTTTGAGGGATTCAGCCACAGTTTGTCTCGAGCCTCTTCTGCTGACAGGGGTTCATGTAAACATCCTGTCTGACCATTTCCATCTGGTAACATCCACTCATGTGTGTTTGTGATGTGGTGAGGACACTTCTCCAGATACTCTAAACACATTGCAATATAACAATTAGAAATATAACATTTAGAAATATATACCAAATTACACTGGAATTTCCGAGCATGCATTTTAACATGTTCTCCTTGGAAATCTACAAAATTCACAATTACATAAACAGACATCCCCAATTCTGTCTAAACATTAATTTCAAAGCAATATTTTTTTTTTCACAAACAAGTGTATCACTAATTAAAACTTTCAAAAGAAGCGAGCAAAGCTAAACACATAATACATGTACTGTTTTGATGAAATCAACATTTATGAAAAATTCTTACCACAAATTGACTGCAAGTGTTTGCTTCTTTGCATGCAAACCAGAAATGGTTGATAATGTCCTTTGACCACTTCAACAATACAGAGTTTTGCTTCTTCTGAGCAATCTATAAAAACAACAACTTTATGACTTTTTTGTCACTTTTTTGGCAAGCTAAAAGCTTGAGCAACATGTCAAGACAAAACTTTTTTCAAGTCATGAACAAAATAGGTTAGGATGAAATTATACAAATTGTATATTATAAAAAACCTATGTCCAATGCAAAATGTAATGTCGCCAACAAGTCACTAAGTGGACACCATAATCACTCATACTTTAAACTGAAGAACAAATTTCCTGCAACGGCATTAAGAAACTGCCACAGCAGTCCTTGTGCAACTTTTCATTTGGTTTGGTCATTTTCTTACTGCAAGTTCGTTTTATGTCAGTAAGTAACTTGTATGGTTCAAAACATAATTATTTAAAAAAAAAAACTCAAAACATAACATAATCACTGCATAGCAATCATCTATGTTTCCAATAATAAATTAACCATAATATACATTTAGTGGTTTAAGTCATTCAGCACAATAGTTTCTGAAATAACTGTTTTATATCTATTTTAAGATTAAAATGGTACCTTTACTATTTTTTTCCCAAGATTCTTTGCAACATGCCAAATATCATGGGAGTGCTTCTTGTCAGGGTATCTGGATTCTGAAATAAGAAAAAAAATGTTGTCTACAGGTCTTACTGTCAGAAAATATTAACATAAACGGGTATTATCACGCTGTGTTACCTCAAAAATAAGCTTTCAATAAACATAGCTAATCAAGTCAATTTTTATGTGCTTATTTTTTGAAGATGCACTAAAGTATGTACTTATCTTTATATATGTAACTGACATGGTAAGTTTTTATCCTTTTATCAATAATAAAGTTGTCACATCGTGCACCAATTTATGTAGTAGTAATAAAGTAAAGTTTTGTAACACATCAGAGAAATTCTTGATGATATAAGGTTTGACATAATTAACTTACTCATGAGTGCTCCTATACCAAGATGAGCATCAGTGACAACTTCTTTTACTTCCACCTGTTCAGACTCAAGCTCACTCATCCCTCTTTCAAACCCTAGTTTTTCCATGTTAACAGACTTTCTATCAGTCATACGTTTATCCAGTGTTTTTATTGTTAAAATCTTCTTGGTTGTATCTTCCATTAAAGTGTAAGAACAATACTGGGAGCAATGTCCTGGTGAGTCATTCCGTCCATCTCCTGAAAGACATAAACAATTAATCTCTAATAAAAAGAGAAAAGTATATACTAATGAAATAAAATATCTACCAAGTTTGTTCATATTAATGCCCTAGGGTCAAAATTAGCCCCGCCTCAGGGGTAGTCGATTTTCCTTTTATGTATATAGTAAAACCTAAAAAATCTTCTTGTGAAAGTCCAAAAGAGGTAGAGCTTATATATTTGGCATGAAACATGCTCTAGTGGATGTCTACCATATTTGTTAAAATAAACCCCTGTGGTCAAAATTGACCCCGCCCCTGGGGTCATAGATTTTCCTTATATGTATATAGTAAAAACTAAATAAAATCTTCAACACACTCTTGCAAGTGCTCCCTCATTTTCCTAACTGGATTGGAGATGCTACATATGTCACAAACAATTTTAAAGTCATCTTCAACAGGAAGTGAATTCATGGGTTGCGTTGAAAGGTTACTCTCAATTGGCCTTATGTAAATTTTTGCTTGAAAGCCATCATATATTTTGAGTTCTTTTGAGTTTCATTTTGATCTTATCACCATTAAGTAATCCTACAGTTCTGTTCCAATCTTAACAGTTAACCCCCCCCCCCTCCAGCTTCTGCAAGTTGGGGAAAGCCAACACCTGTAGACTTCTTCGTAACCTCTGATTATCATCATCATTTGCCAGTCAAATTTTTTTCAACCCAAATCCTGCTTTAATTCAAACTTCTTTTTCACTAACAGTTGGATTTTTTTCAGAAGTGGAACTAGCTAAACAAACATATTGTCCTTTCCACCCTGTCAGTTTTGATGTTTTTGTTTTTGGCAACTCTGAAATATTTCCTGTGACACTTTAAATTTCCCAAAATTGACCATTTTGTAGCAAATAAAACTTTCTTAGTTTTAGACCTACTTTTTAAAGATAATATTTTCTGAAAGGTTAAAATGTGCCTTTTGCCTGTCCTTAGAATCACTTCGCATTTTTTTTTTTACAATTTATCACTGCAAATTTTGTTTCTATCATACAATGAAAATTATTTGAAACTACCCACTCAAGAGCAATTTGCTAAAATATCAGATTTTGATGCAAAAGTGGTAGTATTAGTTATCAAAGAAAATCTCACACAGTAATGCAGAATAGGCCAATATTTTGGTTGTTCAACTATAGTTAAATGTTTATGCAAAATGAAACAGTGAAGTCCGTCTGACCACTGAGTTTTAGTTTCTTCAAGCTGGTACACTGGCAGTCATGGGTGATATTAATCAGTTGTTCTTTAGTTTGAGATTGAGCATTAGCAAAACATTTTGATAATGGTTATGCTTAAATTCTATTATTTTATTGGATAGTTTATTATGCTTAAGTAAACTGAATCTATAATTTTAAAATTTGGCTCAGAAAAGACATAATCATGTATTGGCAATGTTTGAATGTGATGCCATCACAACATGTAGTGGAAAAGAACATACTGCCCCACAGGGGAGGTAACCTGATGGAATAAATGCTCAGGAAACGGGAAACTTTACTAATATTATTAAAGTATTAATCTAACATAAAATATCTTAATTGAAAATACTTAAATTGAAGTGCCCATTGTATATCTGAATGAAAGTTTCAATAGTAGTTGGTTTCTTCTTGAGATGAGCTAAAATGTAGAAAGCTTTCTTAAGACATAACACCCATAATTTGCCATCAGGTAACTTTGCCTTTCATTAATGTCCAATCTGCAACAACCGTCCACCTGGAAACTCCCGAAAATTTGACATCATCTCGTCCCTTTTAAAGATTGATTCAAAATACATTTCCAATGAAAGGCGAAGTATTATGAATCTAATGCCTTTAATCACAATTTATATTTTTCAAGAGATAAACACAAAAAAGGCGCAAGAGTTCATGTTAATTTCTGAGTCCTCTCTTTAACTCAATGCATTAACGATTTATGCATTTTATGCTAAAAAAAACGTTTAAAACGTATATTGAAACAAATTTAGGGGTAGCCAATATGGAAATTAATGCCAACCTAAATTTCGTACAGGTTCAGGTAAAGTCATCATTTTGTTGGTACTTACAACTGTAATCTCTCTAGTTGCATGTGATAGGCGATAGTTTTCCTTGTGTGTTTGCACATGACATGCTAAAGATGTTTGGCAAGAGACTCTAGTTCCATCTCGGACATATCTAAGATCTGAAAGTTCATTTTCAGTCATAAATTTGGTTCATAATGTGAATAAATTATTATTATACACCTTTAAATTTATTACAGCTGCAATGGGTGCCCTAAAAAGTAAGCGGGCCATTTTTGATACCCAAAATACCTGGTCAAGGTTGGCATAAACGATACTGGAACAGATACTGCGATTAGCTATATGGCATAACAAATACATGAAATATTCCAGATTTGCGTAATAATTACCTCCATTCCAACTCAAGTTTTTGAATGGAAACGATTTTTGTCTGTCTGTCCCTCTGTCTGTTAGTCCGCACTCACAGGAGAGTAATTATGTGGCTAGAGGGACAATAGGTAACTGTTCTTTCTCTTTGATGTCATTCATTCCGTAATGCTTTTATGTGGCTATTTTCTTTTGTGTGGCTAAAAAGAACAATAGAGAGAACAATAGAGTAGCCACATAATTACTGTCCTGTGAGAACGTCCGTCAGTCCGTCCGTCCACAAAACTGGATCCCGCGATAACTTGAAAGTACTGAAAATATTTTTATGAAACTTGATATATGGATAGATGGCAGTATGGAGATTATGCAAATCTTTTTCTTTTCTTCCTATGTTGAAAATTCTGGTTGCTATGGCAACAAATAGGCTGAAAATATGGCAAATTTTACACATAAATTGGATCCAGTGATAACGCAAAAAGTACTGGAAATATTTTAATGAAACTTAACATATGGTTAGATGGCAGTCTTGAGATTATGCTTGTCTAATCTGTTCTTCCTATTTTGAAAAAAATATTGGTTGCCTTGGCAACAAATAGGCTTACAACATGGCAAATATAACAATATTTGTGATTAGTCAAAAAGAGCTGAAAATTTTTATGAAATTGCATCTTTAATTCAAGAGTTATCTCCTTTTTAAGAATTTTGCTTTTGAAAATGTCATATTTTGGTAACAGGGATGTTTCAAAAATTAACTTTAGAGTGTCCTTTAGTCCGTCTGTCTGTCTGTTCATAAAAACTGTTTCCTGTGATCACTTTTAAAGAACTTTTCCAACAATTACTTAAAATAGAGAAAAATTAAAACATTAGTGAATGGCCAATGGCCCTTCAGAATGTTGATGGGGTTCTAACCGGTAGGGGACTTATGGATTGCTTGCAATACTATGATAATTGCTTGTTATATTTAAGTTATAGTGACCTTGAACATAGCCATTCCCTCTGACCCAAAAAGCAAGCTCAACCCTTTTCTTCTAATAAGCTTAACTCGCGTCCAAAATTTTGTTTAATTAGCTCATTCCCAACTATAGTTAGGACATAGAACAAGAGATGGTCAAAATATATTGTTATGATGAAAAAGTATTTTTGTCACAGTGACCTTGAAGTAGAATCCCAACAATTGCCTTCACAGGCACTATATATATTTATGTCCTTTTCAAGTGAGGCTGATGATATGGTAAAATCTATAGGTTTTTCCTTCTTATTATGCTCCCGGAAAAATTTCGGGGAGCATAAAGTCGTCGAGGTTGTCCGTCCGTCAGTCAGTCAGTCCGTCTGTACATACGTCCCGAATTCGTGTCCGGCCCATATTTGAACTCGTATTTTTACAACTATTTCACAGAAATGATCATCATAAGAGGACGTCTCGCGAACATTTGGGTCGCTACCTTGAAGGTCAAGGTCACAGCAGGACCTTGCAGCAAAATTGTGTCCGGCCTATAACTTTGTTATTTGAAGTTGGATTTTATAACTTTTTCACAGAAATGATCACCATAATAAACCAATGTGTCGGGTGCAACATTTGGATTGCTTCCTTGAAGGTCAAGGTCACAGCATGACCTTGCAGCAAAATCGTGTCGGCCAATAACTTCGTTATTTGAAGTCGGATTATACAACTATTTCACAGAAATGATCACCATATTGAGACGATGTGTTGCGCGCAACATTTGAGTCGCTACCTTGAAGGTCAAGGTCACAGCATGACCTTGCAGTAAAATAGTGTCTTTGTTATTTTAAGTCAGATTTTACAACTATTTCACAGTGGTATTTCAAGTCAGATTTTACAACTATTTCACAGAAATTATCACCATATTAAGAGGACGTGTCACGGGCAACATTTAGGTTGTTTTAACACTTTGAACTTTGTCTGTGAATTAACTCTGACACTACAAGAGGTATACCTTCCTGTGTCCAAAACCTATTTGGGGAGCATCAACCAGCTCTTTTTGTTTGAAATATTAGACATGAAATGAATTGGCCAAAAAGAACTAATGCTTTATCTGATTGCGCTGTTTCGTTGTTTTTTCTCTGATCATCGACGGAAAAACCTCCTTTGAGATGTATAAATGCTTCTGACAAACCTGCATGTTTAAGATAAACCTAGCTCATGACAATTTTTACTGAAGGTAAGGAATAACCTTGCTTCGGGCATTTATAGACATGTCTTTGGTAGTTAACTTTCAATCTGATCCATCTGAGACACTGTTTCTAAGTCTTCTTACTTTGGACAGGTTAGCACAAAATACATATAACACATTGTTGTCTGCAACTAGAGTAGCAATTGAAATTCCTTTGGTATGTTTAAAAATCGCTTTCGTGGTATGAAGTTCATTGAAATAGAATACATTGTAAAATCAGCTGTATGTGCATATATTCTACATGGTTTAAAGGTACTCAGCAATGACTGGCAATGGCTCTGTTGATGTGGAGAACTTGGGCTCTCTGTACATTGGGTCTCATTTGCAAATTCATCTCTAGGGGCTTCTTCTGCAAAAAGAAATGACATTATGAAATGGTAAATTGAAATATTTTAGATATAAGGAACTAGACTTTACCTAAAGTTTATGGTTACTTAAAATCGATGAATCACTGTCTAGCATTTCGCAGTGGTTATTAAATAAACAAAACGTACTCTTCTTATTATTCAAATTTGTAGTATTTGCTGGACATTCTTTTCTCCAGTGGCTTTCCACAATAAAAACATACGCCTGGTTTCTGTACAACAAATTGCTGCGAAGTGGATTGACTTGTAGCTCGTGCAGGTTCACTCCTGGTGTAAGGCTTGGTTCTAAACTTTTTAGACTTCTTATTGTTCTCAGCTTTATAATTTTCTTTTCATCATCACTGTCGTCTGCTAGAGGATTTTGTTCATACTCATGAACTAACTCTCCATCTCAATTCACTAGCATCCGCCAACTGTATCATCTTTTGTCGGTGTGACAAAATATCCAAGGCTGAAAGAAAAATATGTTACTAAAAATATTTAACATATTTTCTATAAATAATATAATCTTTATGAGTCAATATAATCAACTGTAACTGAAAATCACCTTGATATGCTACATAATTGTCTTACAAACTTTGAAAATGAAAGAAGCCTTATCTAACAAATACGGATATATTATTGTGATTCGTAGTTTTTCTGTGTTTGTTATACTTTCACATGTTAAAGATAAGGTGAGTCCACATTAGTAATTGCTAACCATGCAAAAAACATCTATTTTGGTAACATCCGCTTATAAAAACAATCTTTCTTTTTTACGTCCTCATGTACTTATGTCCAAAAAGACATTAATCTAAATAAATTTAAAAACAGAAGAAAAAAGTGATTTTTTTTTATATAATATACATTTTATTATTATTATATTTATTATTTTATACGCCCGTTTGAAAAACGGACGTATTATGGAACGCCCCTGGCGGGCGGGCGGGCGGGCGGCGTCCAATTTTGTCCGGAGCATATCTCCTACATGTATGGAGGGATTTTAATGAAACTTCATAGAAATGTTCACCACTATGAGGAGCAGTGTCGCGCACATGAACCAGGTCTCTAGGTCAAAGGTCAAGGTCACACTTAGAGGTCATTGAAAAATGCTTGTCCGGAGCAAAACTTCCACATGTATAGAGGGATTTCAATATTACTTGGCACAAATGTTCACCATTGTGAGGCGGAGTGTCGCGTGCAAGATTCAGGTCCTTGCGGCCAAAGTCAAGGTCACACATAGAGGTCAAAGTTCAGATAAAAATATGAAGATGTGTATATGGACCATTTAGTCATCATTTATTGAGGGATTGTAACACAAATGGTCATTATCAAGACTATGGCTGTGATACATATAATTTAGGTCAATATATACAAGGTCAAGGTCACTAAGATGATGAAATATCCAGATTTTGTAAATAGAATTTAATCAAAGGGCAACAACAAAGTTATTACTTTGTTCATAAATGACTTACACAATTACTCCCCTTGATCTACTTTCACTTTCAATTCTAAAAATAGAATTTAATCAAAGGGCATAAAATAATCCTCTTTCTTGGACTTGAGTATGTTCTAAAGAATGTAACATTTATTTACACATGTTTCATTCATTGATCAAGATTCTTAACTGTGATAACTATGGTGTTCTGTAGACTTGGTATTTGTTCATAAAGATCATACAGTAATTAGTCCCCTACCGGTTTACCGGAGGGGACTTTAGGTTTACCCTCCGTCCGTCTGTCCGTCTGTCTGTCTGTCCGTCAGTCCGTCCGTCCGTCAGTCCGTCCGTCCACAAAACTGGATCCCGCGATAACGCAAAAAGTACTGAAAATATTTTAATGAAACTTGATATATGGATAGATGGCAGTATGGAGATTATGCACGTCTTTTTCTTTTCTTCCTATGTTAAAAATTCTGGTTGCTATGGCAACAAATAGACTGAAAATATGGCAAATTTTACACATAACCTGGATCCCGCGATAACGCAAAAAGTACTGAAAATATTTTTATGAAACTTGATATATGGATAGATGGCAGTATAGAGATTATGCACGTCTTTTTCTTTCCTTCCTATGTGGAAAATTCCGGTTGCTATGGCAACAAATAGACTGAAAATATGGCAAATTTTACACATAACCTGGATCCAGTGATAACACAAAAAGTACTGAAAATATGTTTATGAAACTTGACATATGGGTAGATGGCGGTATAGAAATTATGCACATTCTTTTCTTATCTTCCTATGTTGAAAATTCTTGTTGCTATGGCAACAAATAGACTGAATTTCAAGATTTCTGATTCTAGTTTTTAAGTTTTTTCACTATAAGTTCTTTATTTCTTAAGGTATTTTCTTCAAACTTTAAATATGAATTGCTTGTCATCAACCACATCATATGTGACAAGGTTTACAACTCTAGCACAAAATTTTTCAGAATTACCTTCCTTGAACTTAAAATTTTCATGAAAAAAAACATTGTTTTTTTAATAACTTCTTTTTCTGAATGTATCTACTTCAAACTTCATATAAATGTTTCTTATTATCACTCAACATTTGTGAGTGTTCAATACTCTAGCAAGACTATTTCAAGAATTATGCCCCTTTTGAACTTAGACTTTTTTTGAGAAATTGGTAATTTTTACTCTAACTTCTTCAATCATGATAGGATTTTAAAAATGTTATATTTTGATAACAGGGATGTTTAAAAAAATAAATTTAGAGTGTCCTTCAGTCCGTCTGTCTGTACATAGAAACTGTTTCCTGTGATCACTTTTAAAGAACAAATTTACTTAAAATAGGAACCTAAGTGAATGGCCAATGGCCCTTCAGAATGTTGCTTGGGCTCTTACCGGTAGGGGACTTATGGATTGCTTGCAATACTATGATAATTGCTTGTTACCTTATCAAATGTAAATACTTTCTCATAGAAATTTAATTATATTTTAATTTTCAAGTAAATATCAGTTCAGCTCATTCAAAGATTAAGAATTGTAATGAAATGTATTTCCCTAGAATAAAATCTTAAATCAGAATTTTTTAGTTATTAAATTACAATTACATGTACTTTTTATCTTCCCTACTGATTTGTTTTAAGGTTCATTTCACAACACAGTGCGGCTGTGCCAAGGATAAAAACTTGCTTGCTAGATAACACTTATCCATAATGCCCCCATCTCCATCTAAAGCTTTCGTAAACGGGCGTATTTTGTGACTATGGCACCCTTGTTTATTATTATCATTATTTTTATCCCTTTAGAAAAAAACATATCCAACAATCTTCATATATAACAATTCACTTCTAGTATAACAAATGACACGTGTATCGAGACCATATGGTCTACACATTAGACATGTAAAAACTATTAGGAAATAGCGAATTCATTAAGCATATCCCGAATTTAAAACTGCTGAATAAAAACAAATAGAAGCTTTTATGATAAAAACTCCCCAATTTAGTTTATGACATGTACCAAGAGAGAGTCTCTGTAGAACTGACAACTAACTGTACTTATGCATGGTCAATAACTCTTATCATGTGACCAAACTGGTTATACCAGTTTTGATATCGCACCTGTTGAGACAACAGTTCTCCGTCTCCTGTATATGTGCAGCTTCTGTATGCCTCCTCCTTTTTTCTGTGTACTAATGTATAGCAGTTGGCACTGTCTTTGTACTTGACCCCTGCATGGATTACGAGATATTTCTTCCCAATTTTGGGCTGCAAAGGAGAAAATAATGCCTTTTGAAAAATTCTAATTCAGATAGATTTGAACAGATGCAAGTTACTGTAGCAATCATATTTTGCTATAGGTCTCTTGATTATAACAAATACCAAACTGTTTACAGATGTTGTGGGTCAGATATCCTTTGAAGAAATTGCGGACACAGAATGGAAAAAGACATTCATCAGTAACAGTAGCTCACCGTGAGCACTTCAAGACTGGCTAGGCAGTTTTAAGTAGCAACAATTGCAGAAACTTGAAAGGGAAAAATGAGACTTTTGAGTCCGCATACATGCAACCAATCTAATATTATAGTTTCCACTAGGCCTACTTTTTACAGATAAAAATTATGTCTGAAGTATAATTGTAAATGTTTAAATGTCTCCTACATGCTACAACTTTATCCTCATTTTAACATACCTTCTTCCCAGAGGCATCTGTTGTTATCTCTCTTTTTTACATTTTCCTTGTAATGATAATAGCCTTTCTTTTACATTAGACAGCAGTGTCTGAAACATATAAGCTGAAGTTAAAGGTAACAGTGAAAAACAGTGGTCAGCCTAAAATAATAAAATTTGAAATTCTTTCATATTTACTCTTTAATAAATCAACTGGTACACTTAAATTTGAAAAACAAGCAATAGATAATATATACATATACACGCTACCACATTGATAATCAATTTTTATGAGATTTTTGGCAGATTTGAGTGAAAGGTTTGCAAGGGTTTTCATTTTTTTTGGCCAATTAGTACAAAAAATTATTTCTGGGAAACGGAGTGAGCGAATTATCAGAAATTTTGTACACAAATTATTGGTCCAGACAAACATCAAGTTGTATCTTCAAACAAGAAATGTGTCCATAGGACAGGGGTGCCCCACACGCCACTGTTCTGTCAATATTATGACTCTAGGTCAAATATGTTTTGGACTACATGTGCCACAAGTTGAAAACTAAAAATATTTTACTAATTAAAGGGCGAGAACTTTACAAATACTGAATAAATCAACAAACAAACCAGTACATATGCTGACCAACATTCTTGTTAACTTTCAGGCCTACAAGTCAAATACTTTTTGAGCTATGCTTGAACAAGTTGAAAATTGCAAATTTATACTACTGTAAGTCAAAGGCAATAACTAACAAAACTGAAAAAAATCCACATGCAAAGTCCCAGGTGCATAGCTCCAGTGATGTTGATCATTATTCCTGTAAAGTTGGTTGATTCTAACTCAAGCACTCGAGGAACAAATAACACAACATAATGAAATGGTTTTTATAAAGTCAAGGGCAATAAGTTATACATACCTGCTGCGGCTAGGACAGAAGATCTTTTGTCCCAGGCTACAGGGAACTCTGTATAGATCTACTGTCAGTCTGTGGTGAACTACATTTAGGGCAAAATCATATTCGCACGTAATTGCCTGTCCGCATGTACATTTCTTAGTGGTTTTGCTGCCACAGTTGTAGTTATATTTTACATCTAAAACTTTGCCGCAATTTCGGCACAGTGTCCAGTTTCCCGCCATTACTCACGGTGGCCGTAAGTGGACTGTGTCGTGAAAATTATAAAACGGTGTTACATAAGCATAAGCAATTTGGCAATTAGCATATTAGCAATTCAGCAGTTGGCAAAGGGCAAATTGGCATGTCCCTACCAGCATTCCATAGTTGGTAAATTAGGAAATTGGCATATCCCTACCAGCTTTACATAATTATGAAATAGAAATCTCTGAAATTTTATGTGTACTTTGTAACCTGTGTAAATATGTACACGTTTTGTTTTACAACAAAATGAAGATTTTGTAAATATCTCCAGAAATCCTCAGTTAATGTGTTTTAAACTGACTGGCATGAAAATACCAGTCCATAAAATAAATAAAAACTTTCAACTAAGTGCAACAATTCCTTATGAAAATATCAAATAAAATTTTAGAATTTTTAATATGTGATCTCTGTGTCAACAAAATACAGAATGACCAAAATGTCCAGGAAATGTAGAAGGACAAAAATATTTACAGCCAAAGTTAGTAGCGACCAATAAAAAGATGTTTATTGCTGACATAATCTATAAATAAAATTCGACTAATGGAAAAAAGTTAAAAAGGTCAACTTCATTCAACCTTATAATTAAGCTATTTTTAAATCAAAATAATATCTCTGAAATTTTATGTTCACTTTGTAAGCTGCAAACTTTTACTTACTTGCAAATTAGAGATTATAGTAGTGGACAGGGAAGTCTGGTCCATGTAGGAATTTGTTTGTACATCAGTTATCTGCACAAACTCCCCTGTCCTGATGTCTGCACTGGTTAACTATCACCATACAGTGATCTTGGCATGGCCACTCTCATCTTCCAGAATGACATTCTTTATTTTCACATTTTACCCACCTACTTTTACTGTCTTTCATGCTTCTTCCTGAAAAAAAATTAATTAGAAATTACTAGAATATAGAAAGTTTTTATATCTGAATGAATTCCAACAACTAGTTTTCAAGTTATGCACTGGACAAAAAAAGTAACAATGGGCAAACACTAATAGAATGAAACAACACATTGTGTGCAGAAAGCATACTATTTACCAAAAACGATACTAAGCTATTTTTGACTGATTTCTGTAGAATTTTCGGTAATGATCAATAGAACAGATGCTTGGGGTCAGATCCTGCCCCAACGTGATACGCCCCTGTGTTTTTATATTAAGATGTTTTTGATAAGAGAGTTTTATAGGGGTGTATTACTTTGGGGGTGGCAGGATCTGACCCCAAGCGTCTGTGATCTATAAGTGCGTAAATTAGTCCTCAAAAGATAAAAGAGATATTGTAGAATTAAACAAGAATTCAATGGCTTGAATATGAACCTGCTCATGTTTGTAATTTCTTGCAGCATCCATAAAGATGAATCCTGCCTCCTATGGTGACCACACCCAACCTCGTCAATTCTGCATCATACAAAATAATATCAAAGCAAAACACTTCAACATATGTTGAGAGAAAAAAAGAAACAAACAAAAAATAATAAAACTGATACACAAATGATGACACTACCTATGAACAGTGAAAATGTTGTAAATAGGTTCAAAATACAAGTAAAGTATACAAGGAAATATTTGACACAAGAATTTTGCAAATTAAAAACATCTATTGGCATATGAAAAGTTCCTGTACAAAAATTGTAGATAGTCTTAAATTATATTTTAATACCTTCACTTACCAAAGAATTGTTACACATCATTTTTTGCTTGTGACACATCCAAATATGTTCTTAATATTGAATTACGTAAGTTATGAAGGCTAATATGGGAGTATGACCCATAATGTTCTATGAAGAGATACATAAGATATAACCTATTACTCACAATAATTATACAAAGTTAAAACATTAGTACCTTTTGTTAAATATATTTGTTGAAGAAACCATTCTTCAAGGGTGAAAGGAATATTTCATTCAGGAAATACAGTGTGTAATTTTTCCTGATACCAATATCCCCAACAGATTAACATGCAACTGAGTGCTGGTAATTATTGCATGTTATGTTACGAATTAATGTAATAAATTTATTCAATGGGCATAAACTAGTATTCGTAACATTGCCTTTTTATCAGTATACAGGTGGTATAATTGGCAAACCCTTTTTGCAGATGCGTGGAATCCCTCAACAATTTGCAAAGTCACATTTTGATTACACACTTGTGATAATTGAAATGAAAAGTTTTGGTACCTACTGCAAAACTGACACATTTTGTTTTATTTATGCATCTGTGTGATTTGATATAAATTTCAAAAGAATGCAAAAAAGTATAAAGCGTTTAAGAAAAAAAATACAAGGACTGCTTTTGTACAGGAAAAGCTTGCATGCCAGTTCACTACAAATGAAAACTACAGTAAACATGTAAAAGTGAAGGCAATTTACAAGAAATGTGCTGAATAATGATGCATGGAAAATAAGACGTATGCATGGTTTTGAAAACATACACAAATCAATATCGAGACAAACATTTGAACATATGTACAGTTAATAAAAAAAGCATTATAATGAACAAAGTAAAATGATACACAAATGATTGAACTATCAATAAACAGTGAAAATGTTAAAAAATATCAAACTACAGGAAACACATAAAAAGTATACAACAAGACTTTGGCAAAATTCAAAACATCTACACTACAAATAAAAACTACAGTAAACATGTAAAAGAGAGTCAGTCCCAAACTGACACTTACATTTTGTTTCATTCATGCATCTGTGTGATTTGATATGAATTTCAAAAGAACGAAAAAATAAAATAAAGCGTTTAAGAAAAAAATACAAGGACTGCTCTTGTACAGGAAAAGCTTGCATGCCAGTTCACTTCAAATGAAAACTACAGTAAACATGTAAAAGTGAAGACAATTTACAAGAAATGTGCTGAATAATGATGCATGGAAAATAAGACATATTCATGGTGTTTAAAACATACACAAATCAATATCGAGACAAACATTTGAACATATGTACAGTTAATAAAAAAAAGCATGAACAACGTAAAATGATACACAAACTAGAAATGTGTTGTCACGCCAGGGATGCCCACGCATGCAGCAAAAAATTTCAGATGTCATAATTTTTAGTTCCAAATTGTTTGCACAAACCTTTTTTTTTTCATTTTTACTTCAAAGCTCTTAAAACTATTCAATGCAAACACAAACCATTTTTATACAAAGTTCAAGGCACTGAAACTATTCAGTGTTAACCGTTTGTTAATTGCATGTTGCATATTTGTAGCCAAAATAATGACTACATAAATTTCCACTTAAGTATGAGCGTTGAAACTGAAAATTCAAAATTTTTCCAACATTGAAGAGAGATAACTTTGTCCAAAATCATTGAACCATGATTAAATTCACACTTGAACTGCTTATTCCTATGATGTGAACTGCTTATTTCTATGATGCATCTATATGTCAAATTTGAGTTGATAGTGTACAACCCATTGGGGAAATAATGAACGGAAAACTGATTTTTTTTTCAAAGTTCAAGAGAGATTACTCTTGTCAGCTATCATAAAACTATGACCAAATGCGAACATGACCAGTGTATTCTTATGACATCCATATGTTAAATTTGAGTTGACTATGTACAACTGTTGAGGAGCTAATGAATGGAAACTCCGCCAAAAATCATCAAAACATGACCAAATTCGAACTTGAACTGCTTATTCCTAAGATGTATCTATATGTCAAATTTGAGTTGAATGGACAATACCGTTGGGAGAAAATGAACGGAAACTGAAAATTTCATATTATTTTCAAAGTGAAAGGGGCATACCTCTGTCGAAAATCACCAAACCCTGACCAAATTCAAACTTGGCCTGCGTATCCTTTTGACGTATCCATATGTCAAATCTGAGTTGAATGTGTAACACCGTTGAGGAGATAATGAACGGAAACTCAAAATTTCGTATTATTTTAAAAGTGAAAGGGGCATAACTCTGCCAAAAATCATCAAACCATATCTAAATTTGAACTTGATTTGCGCATTCCTTTGCTGTCCATATGTCAAATTTGAGTTGAATGTGTAATACTGTTGGGGAGATAATGAACGGAAACTGAAAATTTAATCAAGGGGCATAAGTCTGTCAAAAATCATTGGACCATGACCAACTTCGAAATTGACCTGTATTTTCACTGATATATCTACATGTCAGATTTCAGTTGAATGTGTGCAACAGTTATTAGAATAATGAACGGAAACTGAGGATGACGGAATGACAGAACAGGGTAACACTATATGCCTTAGCCATTTCATGGCGGTGGCATAATGATTGAACGATCAATTACAGGAAACACATGAAAAAGTATACAACAAGACTTTAGCAAATTCAAAACATCTACACTACAAATGTAACTACAGTAAACTTGTAAAAGAGAACTAGTTCCAAAAAATTCTGGCAAGAAATGTGCTGCACAATAAAGGATAGAAAACAAGAGCTCCACTGTGCAGTGAAAATATGCATGTTGATAAAAGCAGCCCGAAATATATTGAAACATCTTAAAGCAGCACGCCTCCAGATTCCTGCTAATTTTCATGAAAATTTGGAAATGTATTTAAAACAATAAAATTGTAAAGTTACTAAAAGAATGCAATGTATACATTATCAACGGCACTCACAACCCATGTAAGCTACCATAAAGAGGTCAAAATATACAAAAATTGTTTTACTGCGTAAGTAACGCGGTAAAAATATAGTTATAATTGCTGAAAAATAGGTCATAAATCACACATAACATGTAAACTATTACTAGAATTTTCAATCTTTTAACTTTTCTAAAAATCTAAATACATTTTTCTCCATTTTGATTTTATTGAAATATTTTTGCTCATCTGGAGGCATGCAGCTTTAATCTTCAAAAGTATGTGTTTGAAAAAATGAATACTGTATAAGTGAATATTTATGTGTAAAAAAAAATTTGCAATTATCAAAAAGTGGACTTTGTGCTGAAATATTTGCGAAAATATGATTTCTTGAATTTAATAGCAGGTACATGTTAAGAATATGTTATTATTGTAATTGTTCTATTTAGTTGTTTAATACCTTTATTATTTGAAATATACATTGTTAGTTTGATAAAGGACCTGATCACACATTTCTTTGTGATATTTTGTAACTTTCTTTTGTTATATAAATAACCAATTTTTAGCTCGACTATACGAAGTATATGGAGAGCTGTCCTACTCGCCCCGGCGTCCGCGTCCGCGTCCAGATTTTAGATTAAAGTTTTGGTGCAGTAAAATATTTTTCACTATAACTTTGTCATTTCTTAAGGTATCAACTTCAAACTTCAAATATATGTTCCTTATCATCAACCACATCTTATGTGACAAGGTTCATAACTCTAGCACCAATAGTTTCAGATTTATCTCCCCTTGAACTTAGAATTTTCCTTAAAAAATACTATTTTTTACTGTTACTTTTTTATTTCTTAAGGGATCAACCTCATACTTCAAATGTATGTACCTTATCATCATCCCATCTTATGTGACAAGGTTTCATAACTCTAGCACCAATATTTTCAGATTTATCTCCCCTTGAACTTAGAATTTTCCTAAAAAAAATGCTATTTCTTACTGTTTCTTCTTTATTTCTTAAGGGATCCACCTCATACTTCAAATATATTTACGTTATCATCCTCCCCATCTTATGTGGCAAGGTTCATAACTCTAGCACCAATATTTTCTGATTTATCTCCCTTTGAACTTAGAATTTTCCATAAAAAATATTATTTTTTTTACTGTTACTTATTTATTTCTAAAGGGATCAACTTCATACTTCAAACATATTTACGTTATCATCATCCATATCTTATGTGACAAGGTTCATAACTCTAGCACCAATATTGCAATAATTATCTCCCCATAAACTTAGATTTTTTTACTAGAAAAATGTTATTTTTTATTATAACTTTTTTATTTTTAAAGGTATCTACTTCAAACTTCAAATACTTATTCCTAATCATCAAATACATTTTATGTGACAATGTTCATAACTCTTGAAGCAATATTTACAGATTTATCTCTCTTTGAACTTAGGATTTTCTTTAAGAAATATAATAACTTCTTTACTTTTTAAGGTATCTACTTCAAACTTCAAATATATATTTCTTATCATTACACAAATGTTGTGTGACAAGGTCCATAACTCTAGCATGACTATTTCTAGAATTATTCCCCTTAATCTTGGAATTAATGTTAACAAATGTTATTTTTTTACTATAACTTAATACATAATGATACATAATTGATTTTTCTTTCATAGTTTTGTCCTCCTTACTGCGTCCAGTATTTTATAAGTCGAGCTTGGCTGTCTCCTGTGACAGCTCTTGTTTTATTTAGACATATTGTTTCATTATTACATTTGAAACTTAAACAAGCAATAAGAAAAATTAATCCCGGTACTTGAACAGTCGAACTTATTCATGTAAGATGATGTTTGAAAAAGTGTTTTCAAATGAAAGGAAAAATTTGCCTGAAAGATACAATTTTTTCACAATTAAATATTTGTGAATGATTCAAATTTGCAAAATTTCACATATTTCGATGTTGCAAAATATAGCACTTATACATTATATGAACAAACTGTTCATTTTATCAACGTCATGCTCTCCAGCACCATCTGGCAAATTTTAGGGCAATATTTCAGATATTTTAGGGTACACAAAAGAAATATTAAGCCTAAAATTTGGAATTTTATAACTTAATTATGGCTCTAAAAGACCATGATATGCCAGCTTAACTTTGCAAAATTGCCACAGTAGAAACTCACCAAGAATGCTTTAGTTCAGTTATAACAAAGGTGTCTTATCACTATCAATATTCCATAGTAATCAGTGAATGAATGGATTCACTGGTCAACTACCCTTTACTGCTTACTCTGAATAACATTAAGAGCTGAAAAACTACATTAAAACATAATTAGAATGAAAACATTTTCAAAGTTACAAGTATGTTTATAACAAAAGAAGAAAAAAATAGCAATTTAAGAGAAAAAAATAAAGCTTATTTTAGGAAATCTGTTTAAATTGTTCAATTTTGTTTTAGAAATTTTAGCCAAACTGAAAAAAATAGGTTTTTTTAGGAATGTTATGGATGCTGGACAGCCTGCAATGTTTCTTTATCAACAAGTCATTTTCTATTTTATCATTTTTATGCGATAAATCATTTTCTGCCGTGAATTCTGCCAATACTTGCTCAAAAACAATGAAATTCTTTGTTTGTTGCTCATTCTCTAATTGCAATTGCAGTGTTTTCAATGAGTTGGCTCTGCCTCTTTTCTGTTTGGCACTGCAATGTTCACACTTGAAAATTAAATCTTGGCATTCCACGTTATCGACCTGCTTTGAACACCTTATACATTTAATTGATGCTTTCATTGAACAACAAATAACACTGCCAATGAATTCTTAAAGAGCAACTTCTTTCTTTTCCTTCACATTGGACAATGGTGTGATAGACAAAAACCTTGTTTTACCAGTTGTGTTCAACTGCATTTCACCCTGAAACAATGTCAAGTTCAAATTAGCTTTGTAATTAATTTCGTGTTGAAGCAAAATTATGCAGCTAAACAAATGACAAATTTACAAAACTTTATTTATACGGAAAAGTCCTTAATTTTAAAGTTATGACATATTGGGATGAAAAAGTAACACTTTAAATAAAACCGAGTGTCCATGTGATCTGAGGCACAAAATAAAATAAAAAAGTTACACTAAAAATAAACCTGAGTGTCCATGTGATTGGAGGCAGGAAATAAAAAAAGTAACACTTAAAATAAACCCGAGTGTCCATGTGATTGGAGGCACAAAATAAAATAAAAAGTAACACTTAAAATAAACCTGAGTGCCATGTGATCAGATGCACAGAAACACACTAAAATATTATTTTGAGACATATACTGAAATATTTAAGACCTCAAAATAGTCACCCAAAACTCCAGTCTGAAACTGATTGTCATGTCAGAATCGATAGATACTGTTGAAGATATAAACTGATTTAACATTTCAATATGTGCTTCTAACACAGCATGGTTCCTTAAAGATTTCCTTTCATCTTTGATTCTAATTTTAAAGGTGCCTATGGAAGGTTTCTGAATCACTTGGATTAAATTGACTGTCCCATAATAATGACCCATATCCTATGTTCTCCTCTGGGTCATTTTCTGGCAGTTCACAAGATATTGTACCGTCAATATATTGTTTTGACATCAGATTCTATGCTTGTTCCAATAATGGGGAGCATCTTTTATCCAAACTAACTAAGTAGGTGTGGAGAACCACACTGTAGAAATTCTATTCGATAATTATAGTCAGTGACTTCTCCAAGTGAATTGATTTTTTTGTTAAGTTGGATGTGTTTGAAGAATATGCTGACAGGGTAGTTAAAGTGTCTTGCAGCAGTTACTGGGTCAGAATGAAGGTATTGGCATTTCTTTCCCATGACAAATTTTGAATGTCTTCATTTCTCAGGTGTTTTCCCTGTTTTGCAATAACTGAAATTGTATCAATCCTTTTCAGATCAGCTGCAGAAAGTGTCAAAAGTAAGGTGCAGGGTCCTAACTGTCTTATCATACCAAGCAGGTCATAAACATTCTGTTTAAGAATGCTGGGAAACCACGAATTTTCTGCATGAAGTGTATTCAAAAGTTTGTTAGGACCAAATCTCCAACTCTATTACTCAGTTCACCAGCAGTAATGTGTTACTGTTTCCCTTTTCGGAGACTGAGACTTCCCCCTATACTGTGCATAAAATATGTAATCAATGTTTTTAGAAAAGCGAAAGTCCAGCTTGAAAGTACTTCTCCATAGCCAGATTGGTGGGACGTTCATGGGAGAAACCAAATCTGCCAATAGGAAATATTTGTGGGACAGACAATTATTCTGCATATTTATCGTGTGTCAAACTGACTGGTCTTTTTCCCTCCCCAGGTGTAATGCTTGGTCTTTTTCCATTCCCTAGGTCACTTTAATTCACAATATATTTGGGTTGTATGCATGTGTCAAAGGGGATGATGCTAAGTTTCAATATATTATCTTCATGTTCATCCTCTATGTCTGACTCTCTGATTCTGTTTACTGTTCTTTATTGTCATAACTATTTACTGATTGATTAGCTGGTACCAGAGAGTCCCATGAATCAGAATCAACATTTAAACTATCTTCAATCCAGTTTTCATTTAAAAGAACATCTTTATAAAGTGGATTTTGAAACTGATTTTTTAACCTTTTACCTGATACAGCCCCCTTAATTTACTACTTTACACCCCATAATACAGTAGCCAGATAGATAATCAGTAATCAATATCCTACTGATAAGGAGTCGCACACTATCGCCATATAGGGTATGATAAAAATATAGGTAAAAATGGTCAAGTTAAATACCTATATACTTTATAAAATAAATACTTTGGAAAATAAAGTATTAAGTTGTCATTTCTGTAATACATGTATATAACTGTTGAATGAAATATTTCAGAATTTCTGCTGTCATGATCATATATTTTCTTCATGTACCTATGGTACGTATTAATTCCCTGAAAATAACTTGAACAATATTGTAAAGAACTTTTTTTCACATTTCTTTATCTATGTTTCATTTTCAAACCACTTGCCCCTTACCGATGTGGGTTCGAATCCCGACAGGGACTTTGGATTCTTTCATGTGAGGAAGCTATCCAGTTAGCTTACGGAACGTCGGTGTTTCTACTCAGGTGCCCGTTCTTGCCTGAAATAATGCACGGAAGGGGACCTGAGGTCTTCCTCCACCAGTAAAGCTGGAACGTCGACAAATGACCTATACTGTGTCGGTGTGACGTAAAACCCAAACAAACAAACAAAAAACAAAAGTAAGAGCGTTCAGCTATGGCTGGATCATTTGTAATGTTTATTTATCAATTACTTTTTAGCTCGACTTTTCTATGAAAAGGGGAGCTATCCTACTCGCCCCGGCGTCGGCGTCGGCGTCACACCTTGGTTAAGTTTTTCGTACCACCCCACTTTATTTCAGAAGTATTACAAGTATGGCTTTGAAACTTACCATACTTGTTCACCATCATAACCTCCATCTACAGACAAGAGTACATAACTCTGTCAAGGTTTTTGACAGAATTATGGCCCTTTTTTGACTTAGAAAGTGTATTGAGCTTGGTTAAGTTTTTTGTACCACCTCACTTTATTTCAAAACCATTGGAGGTATTGCTTTGAAACTGACCATACTTGTTTACCATCACGACCTTCATCAACAGACAAGAGGACATAACTCTGTCAAGGTTTTTGACAGAATTATGCCCCTTTTTGACTTAGAAAATACATTGAATATGGGTAAAATCCACTTATTGCCTTAACCCTTTGAGATATTGCTTTGAAACTTTTAATGCTATTTCACATCATTACCCCCATCTGTACGCAAGAGAAGGTAACTCTGTCAAGGATTTGTTTTAAAAATTAAGGCCTTTTATCGACTTAGAATCTTGGTTAAGTTTAAGTTGCTGCAGTGTTCAAGGGTA
This sequence comes from Ruditapes philippinarum, assembly GCF_026571515.1. Lineage (NCBI taxonomy): Eukaryota > Metazoa > Mollusca > Bivalvia > Venerida > Veneridae > Ruditapes > Ruditapes philippinarum. The sequence continues at coordinate 45,589 of NW_026865132.1, forward strand.
TCACACAATTCAGTAAAATAATTCTTCACTAAATATCTTAATGCTCATGGCCATTGTTCACTTTAAAAATACAGAGATTCTTGTATTGCCTTTTACTGCAAAAACTTTTTTTATTGGCAAGCAATAAAAAAGTCGAGCGCGCTGTCTTACGGACAGCTCTTGTTATTACTCCAAGCGGAGGCGCTCTTATCGTGGCCTGCCCCACCCACCCCCCACCCAAATTTATCCGTAACTAGGGATGGCAACGAGTAACGGGTTAACCGAGTACTCGATCGAACGTCCGAATATCGGTTAACAAAATTGATTTTCGATTACTCGGAAAAAAAATTTAATTTCTACTTTTTTGCGATTTAGAAAGATTAGTTCAGAAATTCGGAAATGTACACGTATCTGTATAAATACTTGTTAAATGCAATCAAAACATCCTTGCAGAGGTGTGAAAATGATATCGTAAGTTTAACGAGGCGATCAGCAGTTTGACACGCGTATGGGATTGAACACAGTCCTGTGTCGTTTACGTCATTCGGCCTCTTATGATATTTAATCACCTTTAAATATTAGACAGTTTGTAGCCGAAACTTGTTAATTATAAAAACGTAAATATATACGGAATATTATGTTGTAGCTTTGTATTTTGCTACGAGCAGCGGTGGAAAAATTGATATCTCGCGAGACCGAAGGTCGAGCGAAATATCAATTTTCCAACATTGCGAGTAGAAAAATGCATAGGCTCAGAAAGCTACTTCAACATAATTTTCCTTTTATTATTTACCTTTTCGTTTGAATTATAAATGATTAATACTACACATGAAGCTGTCAAGAAATAAATTTATGACCGACGGATGAATACGTAATTTTTGCAAAACCGGCCACGCCTTTTATAATTTTGGTTTCCGTTTCCAAATGCTACGTTAATACACAGCTAAGATCGGAACCAACGTCAAAAATAGTCCGGCACTCCCATATATGGTACCGTATTTGACACTAACATTATACGGAACTTTTCTATCCTTGCTTCAAGATTATCCTTTATTTTAGGGAGAAAATTTGTAGATATATGATAAATGCTGTCAATGACATTTCTTATGTTTATATTTATATATGCATTTCTTGTAGTCTTATTTATAGTTACGAATTCTATGAATTGAAATAGAAAACGAAAGTAGCATGCAGACGGTGTTGATATTGTGTGATAAAACTTTAAAGATCATTGGAAATCATCCGAGTAACCGAGTACTCGATCGGAAAAATGACCGAGTACTCGAGTATTGATTTTGGTATTCGTTGCCATCCCTATCCGTAACCATTACATTATCAATGTCCATAAAACAGTTCAAGTAGTTATCACTGATCAAAATCCTGAAATTCATCCGTAATCATTATCATAGTCCATAAAACAGTTCCAGTCGATATATCACTATAAAAACCATCTCACTGATCTTGGCTAAGTTTGTGGTACTTCGCATGGCAGCGATCTTTGTAAAGGTGGACATTACAAATGCGACATCCATACCAAGTCTCTTTCCTCTTGTTGAGATACGCCCTGTGGTATCGTAACCTGGCACCCTTCTGACCTGGCATCCGCTCGTTCCTATGTAGGTGCTGGTGTCCAAAGCTGCCCGATCCCCAGGTCCTTGCCTTCGCTTTGCAAATCCGGCGATAAGCTCCGCAATCAATTCGATTCTGAAGTCCAGGTGCTCGAACCTCTTCTTGGAGTGCGATCTGGTGGACGCTTTCTTGTAGATAATGTATGCGTTGACGATGGCACTGTTCAGAAGGAACCAGAACAAGTAGCACCAGGCTTTCTTCCCAGGTCGACCTACACCTCGTCGAGCATCATGGCGATCAACTCCTCCCATAAACTTGTTGTAGAGGGAAGTCGGCTCTGGCTGCGGGTACTGCTCTGCACGAGGTCCAGCATATCTTGTGGCCATAACCTCTGTGTTTGGATCCCCAACAGTTGAAAGATGGTGGACCAGTCGCTTGTCCTTCCAAACAGTTGCTGTCAAGCCCTGGCACTGAAGCGACTTGTAGGCACCCCTGTCACGCATGTCTCTAGGTTTCTTCAGTTCAGACGGAAAACCTTTCCTGTTCACTCTCACAGTCCCACAGGCGTAGAAACCATTTTCAAGGAGACGCTTCATCAACTCAATAGACGTAAAAAAGTTGTCAAAGAAGATCCACCTGTGGGTGTGCTGGATATGATCTGTAAGAGTCGAGACTAAGTTGAACCCAAGTCCATGTTCTGGCCTGTTCTCCTGTCTGCCAAGGTACACCTCGAAACGATGGACATAGGCAGTTCTGGCATCACACAGCATGCAGAGCTTGATCCCCGCTTGATCGGCTTGGCTGGCATGTACTGTTTGTAGGACAACTACCGGTGAACGCGATCATGGCCTCATCTACCAGTGACAGCGTCCACATTTCTCGAAAGATTGTTGACAGGGTAGTCATGACATGCCATACCTTGTAGAGGCGGTCGTAGACTGGATGGCCACATGGACGTTCACCGGTTCTGTCTGATGCATGGAAGTACTAAGAGAGCTTCTGGAACCGGTTGCATGTCATGATCTGCAGGACACCTACATTCCCCATGAGCATCTTCTTAGACCAGTACATCTCCAAAGTAGGTAGAATGTTGATACACATAAGGATGTTGATGGCTAGGAATGCTAGCATCTCTGCCTCAGTTGTCTGTTCCCATCTGTCATCCAGGTCTACCCCAGGTTGGGCCTGCCTTCAGTTGGCATACAGGTTGGTCATGTCCACAAGGTAGGTAATAAAGCTCACTGGAAAAACCAACTTGAAGAAGTCGATCGAAGTGGCTATCCTGACATCAAAATCATCAGGGAGGTTAGCCCAGGCTCTCGAACAAAGTCTTCAACCTGGAAAATGATACAAAAAAAGAGTGTTTTTTCAACATTTTCTCATTTTTTTCTCTCCAGCATCGGCAACGTTATCGTCATCGTTGGACGACGAATCAGAAGAACTTAAATCTATATCAGTCGGCCCAAAACCAGAAAAATCAGTCATTATCAGAATCAAAGTTAAAATCTGCTATCGAAGACATAATTTAACAAGTGTAATTAGCGCACTAATGAGACTTATTAGCGGTATAATAGTGCAGATGTTCTCGAACGAACTGGTCAATTTTAATTAAATTTTATTATTTATAGATCTAATTTAGATCAAATGATGATAAGGTAAGGACATCCTGGAGTTCAATGGCCTTTTTTGGCATTTTCATGTTGCCGACATCAAAGATGATATATGGGATATAATTTTTCCTGCTGTATTTATTCCCTTGAATCTGGCAGCTGTTCACCCTCGGAACATTTCAACCTGGATTTTTTTCTCGGCACATTTGAAACCTAGAAATCTGGAAACACAGAAGACCTGCACCTCTGTGTAATCCGTGATGCAAGTCCGTATGATTATAATAAGCAGCCACCCATCCAAGCTTTAGTGAAGGATGAGGGGCATTATTTGAATACAGTCTGATGCTGAAAGTATATATAGCAAGTTATCCTAACACCCTACATATGAGCACGTTCTTTAAAAAATATAAAATACCGGACTTAATTCACAGAACAATGTCTATTATTCAAACCTGATCATATTTCAAAAATGAAAAAGGCGATTTCGTACTTATTTGTTAATATTAAGCACACTTCGTACCAGCAACTTCGCACTACAAAATTCAAAATTTCTGTTAAAAAATCATTACATTTGACTTGTAAAACATAATTTAAGTGAAAGATATTTTCAAAAGGATATAAATCACAAATGTAAATTACCAATATAATATGTGTTTTCTTCTTTGTCTTCAATTCTTTCCTTTACTGTCTAGTTGAAAAATGGTTGCCAACGGGAATCGCCCACGTACTCGGCTTTAATTATCTGTAAAGGAAATAGCAATTTCTGGTATATCATAATGACTTAAATAATCATGTATTTAAATTATGTTCCAAAATAAACCTTAAATTCTAAGTCTTCTTACTCATTCAAGTCAGTCCCTACCATCCTTTCACTTTACATGAAAAATTTTAAAAAGCAAATAAAAAATGGGTTATCTAGTTGGGGTGAACCCCCTAATATAGGGGGTCCCCAATAAAAAACACAACAGAAATTTTTAATGAAAAATTTTGGAAACAACTTTTGGGGAATAGATTCTCCGAAATGTTTAATTTTTTTTAATTTTAAATTTTTTTTGTTTTTGAAAAATTTCGATTTTTTAATGCTAACATTTTTGTTTACTTTAAAAACTTTCTTTTAAAAAAACCTTTTGATTTAAAAATAAAATTTTTCAAAAAGAATAAATCAATATGAAAAATTATGAAAAAAATTACGGTAGGTGTTTTTCTTCTTTGTTATCCACCTTTTTTGACACCGAACTTTTAATTTTTTTTTGGAACAACAAAAAAACATCCCAATGAATTTTAAAAAGAGCAACTTTTTTTTTTCCTTAAAATTGGGACAAGGGGGATAACCCTTGTTTACCTTTTGTTTTCAACTGCATTTCACCCTGAAACAATGTCAAGTTCAAATTAGCTCTGTAATTAACTTCATGTTGAAGCAAAATTATGCAGCTAAACAAATGACAAATTTACAATACTTTATTTATAAGGAAAAGTCCTTAATTTTAAAGTTATGACATATTGGGATGAAAACGTAACACTTTAAATAAAACCGAGTGTCCATGTGATCTGAGGCGCAAAATAAATTAAAAAGTAACACTAAAAATAAACCTGAGTGTCCATGTGATTGGAGGCACAAAATAAAATAAAAAGTAACACTAAAAATAAACTTGAGTGTCCATGTGATTGGAGGCACAAAATAAAATAAAAAGTAACACTAAAAATAAACCTGAGTGTCCATGTGATTGGAGGCAGGCAATAAAAAAGTAACACTTAAAATAAACCCGAGTGTCCATGTGATTGGAGGCACAAAATAAAATAAAAAGTAACACTAAAAATAAACCTGAGTGTCCATGTTTTTGGAGGCACAATATAAAATAAAAAGTAACACTAAAAATAAACCTGAGTGTCCATGTGATTGGAGGCACGAAATGAAATAAAAAGTAACACTAAAAATAAACCTGAGTGTCCATGTGATTGGAGGCACAAAATAAAATAAAAAGTAACACTAAAAATAAACCTGAGTGTCATGTGATCAGATGCACAGAAACACACTAAAATATTATTCTGAGACATATACTGAATTATTTTAAGACCTTAAAATAGTCACCCAAATCTCCAGTCTGAAACTGATTGTCATGTCAGAATCGATTGTTACTGTTGAAGATATAAACTGATTTAACATTTCACTATGTGGTTCTAACACAGCATGGTTCCTTAAAGATTTCCTTTCATATTTGATTCTATTTTATAGGTGTCTATCGAAGGATTCTGAATCACTTGGATGAAATTGACTGTCCCATTTTGGCCGAGAGTTCAATGGCTTCGGACTTCTCTCAAGGCAAGATCTCTGAACCCGTATTCACAAGACAATTTTGCCTTCTTTCTTCAGTCATAGTTTGAATAGTTACTTTACATGCTTTTCCTGTTACATTCAATTCATTGAGTAAGTTTTCAGAACAAAATGTAGATGTACTACCGCTATCGAGGAAAGCATACGATTCAACCATAAAATTGCTATCCTTTGATTTAATTTTTACGCACTATTGGAAAATCCATGAAAAATCAGCCCCCCAGATGTGCAGCGAAACCAAAAGCCCTTTTCTTGGTTTTAAAAATATACTTGGATAGGTTTCTCAGTATTTAAAATAATCTTCTGTTGCAATTTACCTTTGAGTCCTTTTTTTCAAAATTCCCAAAACAAAAGGCCTTACTTAAGAAAAATTTTGCCTTTTTTCAGTAATTGCTTGTAATTTCCTTGCAAGTTAAGGGGAAAACCAAAGCAAGTTTTTCTGATTTATACTCTTTTAGCTGGCGTTGAAACCGCGTCATTACTTACATTTGCAGCGAAATTTCTAGAAGACTGCCTCTTTAATACTTCATTTTCCAACTGCTTTTCAACTTATTTTACAGTATCAAATCGCATCCTGCCAAACAAAGGATCATTTGCTTTCTTTGCTTCCCTTTCAACAAAAGTTACTGGATTACTAAATTTCACAATGTAACTGCATTGTTTCAAATCATACACAATGTTTATAAATTTATCATGTAGATAGTACAGTAGCTTCTTCATGATACAGTAGACTTTATATTTTCTGAATATTCGAGCTCTCTAGCCGCTTCAAGATCTTCAACTGCGTATAACACTCCTTCAGAAATATAGAGATGTCTAAAGCCTTCGGGTCGTCTGATTTGATAATTGGCCACTCTAGCGCTCTTTTAACGAAAGCATTTGCTACAACCCAAGGGTCATTAGTAAACTTTTTCCATGTATGAACAAAGTATTTTAACTTACCTACCAAAGCTATTTCTCCCCGTTTGGGGTTGCTGCCATAGTAGCAGACTTAACTGTTCCCTACCTTATGGGACCTCTCTGACTATAACCACCCCAAACATGCGGTTATGGTGCCATTCTCCTTCTGTAAAATGCCTTGCTAAACTTCCTCTAGAGATTTGGCCTATAAAAGAATTTTATTGCGTGTTATAATCCTTAAAGACCTTTCCAAGATTTAACCCCTCTTCAAAGTGCTTGATTTCTTTAGAAATATTGTCTGCAAATAAACAAGTTGAAATAGGAACAGACATATTACACAAATTCTTGTAATTTTGATGAAGAATTGCATTAAGGCTCCCATATTTACTTGACTTTTTAAATGCAAGGTTATTGTCAGCTTTATTATTGGTGGTGTTAGGAAATTGTCAATATCCTTATCTTGTTCTTGTCTTGATGAGGATCTCAGGCCAGGCTTTCACTAACGTTCTCAAACTGAGATATATCTCAATTTAAGATTGTCTCATATTGACTGAGATTCTTACTCACCTGAGAAAAATCTCAAGTTGGCTTTCACTAAACTTTTTCTCAACATTTGAGAATTTTCTCAACTGAGACTGTTGTTGTTTTTTTTTCTCAAGACATAAGCGGCTATCTTAATGTACATTGTTGATCGGCTTCTATGACTAAAACATAGAGTGTTCCTTTTTGTTACGTAGTATATCATGAATATATTAATATAGTTGCTGTTTTGATGTAAGATGAAGCAACAGGGAAATGTTTTGTATATTTATTACATTAAGAAGATCTATATTTTTTTGTTTTATTTAAAAAGAACAACAACAAGAAAACAATGACAAAAAAAAAGCAATTGCAAATGTGTGAATATTTGAATGCTTATGAAAATGAGTTATCAAGAATGAATGTACATCAAAAGAAAACAAAATCATTTTCAGTATGATAATTGTGACGTCATAATTTCATGACGTCATGAATAAGAGCGCATGATGTCACCCACAATGATCAGTCAATATATTACTAAATATATGAAAATTATAGGAATTTAATTGCCAAAAAGGTCAAATTATGTTTATTTATCAAAATAACCATGCAAAAAGTAAAAATACCCCTAAGAATAATAATTTAGCTTCACTGAGACATAATCTGAGACAGCCAAACCTTGTCTCAATATATCTGAGAAAAATCTCAAATCTTAAGTTGAGATTTTTCTCAATATTTTTTAGTGAAAGCCAAACTGAGAAAAATCTCAATCTCAATTTCTGATTTGAGAAAAATCTCAGATTTCAGCTGAGATTTTTACTTTGAGAATGTTAGTGAAAGCCGGGCCAGGTCCATCTTGAATGTTTTTTTTTTCTTTGATATCTTATTGGCATTTCCTTCACTCCACTCTTCACCCTTCTGTCTCAGAGTTATCTGAATTAAAGTCAATTATAATAGGAAACATGATATACAGTATTTACAACAATGAATGATTGGACAAGCAATTAATAGATCAGTTGTAATATGAGGAAGAAAACGATACAGATAAGTTATATTTCTCTGTTTTCTTTAACTAGTTCAGATTTTTTATTAAGTAAACTTTAGTTGCAAAGTCATCATTTGAATGGCCATGTAACAGCACACAGGTCGGGTTAAATGATACCCTATCAATTGTACAGTTAAGGGAAATGTGAGAACTATGTCAAACCCAAGTGTGCACCCCCGATGCACCGGTTGAACTAATTTAAATACAACAGATCAATTAATTTTTAAAATGTAAGATGACAATATTCAAAGCCTCACAACTTAAATAATATCACTCCCTTTTTTTTGGAAACCTGAAGTTCCACAGTTCCTTCAGATGTGAAACTTCATAACGCTTGATCTGGAAACTGCTGGCATGATAACTCAACTGGGATATTTAACATGAAGTCATCATCCAAAAGAAGCTCAGCTCTGCTCTGCGTTCTTCCACATACACTCCCACTACCTTAATTCTTTCTTCCAGAAGAGGAGCTTCAGATTTCTGTAAATGGTATTGAATAGTCTATGAAAATTTGGTTTCAATTTATATTCTTATAATGTAAAATATGTAAAAAATGAAATTTGATTGGTCTATAATGGCAAAATATCCAGTAAATTATGCATTATGTTTGGATGTGAGTATCTAAAGAAAGTATGCATACACCAAAATGTTGAGAAATAAAATTGTTATGGATGTAATTCAGTTTAGAATTGTTTTGTTAAGCTGTGTAAAAATTAAGCTAGTTGTGGCGTCGGCACACTATGCTTATTACCTAGCACACTTGTAATAATTAATCGGTATTTACCAATATCAAAGGTAGAGTAGATCCGGCAATTATCTGACACCTCTCCACGAAGCAGGCTATAATTTAGTTGATAGTAATCTCCTCTTTGTTCCGTTTCACCCGGTACATGAACCGTGCTTGCAGAAACCATTCTACCGCTTCTTATCTACATATCACGATGTTATGCGTATAGTAATAGGGTTAAAGTGTTCTGAATTAAAAGCGTCTTGAATCGTACAGAAGAGCTTTGTATAGGACACTGAAGGCGGGGATCATCGGTCATACAATTTCTGTTGGGGATTATCCGACAGGGTTAAGTTTTTTTTAAATAATTCAGGTTTCAGTAGTAAAACGCATTTTAGATGACTTATTAATTTGTATTATGAACAAATAAAAACAAACATGTTACGTTTAATCATTTTTACACGTTTTACTCTTTTTATTTATCTACTCTTTTTATTTATCAGTTACTTTTTATTGGTATTACGTTTCTTTGGGCGATTTTGCTGATGTTCAATTTTATTTTTTTATTTTCATTTCTCGAGCTATTTTTCGCTGCTTCTTTTCAAGTTCTTTCCTTATTTTATTTTCCTTTTCTTGGGGTTTTTGTTCATATATTACATTCGAGGTCAAAAGCCTGTGACTCGTTATTTTTGTCCTGTTTATTTTCTTTTCTGAGGCTGCGGCTGGGGTAGGTAACTCAAAAATGCTCTCTACTGATGCCGACCATGTTACTAATGAAGAATTATCGGCGCTATCACCGTCTTTTTCACCCTGCTGCTCTTGTTGAACAATCGATTTTAATAGCAATTTAACTGATGGTTTGGATCGCCTATCGTTAATAAAGAAAAACCTTGCAGCATGTTAACTGAAAATAAAATGTTATATTTCCAACTACCAAAAGGCAAATGATTTTCAATTACATTAAGAATATTTGAACAGAATAAGATATACGTCTTATAAAAAATAATGTAGTTTATTAAATCATGATTTGTTCGATCCCAAACCAAAGGCTTGGACAATTTTAGTTCATGCAATAAGACTGTATATGTCTCATCCAATATGTAATTTTACAAATCTTGTAATATGAAGGAAATTTATTACAAAAATCATCTTTACCAGGTTTCATTCTCTGTGGACAATACTCAGTGTTTCATCACCTCTTGATGTGATTTCGAAACACTTGTGCCCGTTCTCACACAGTGTGGCCAAGTTCACATCTGGCTAATCAGGTTTGGCACAAGCTTGTGCCAACATTTCTGACGACACTGAAACTGTAAGGTCATCATCTGTTAAAAGTTCAGGTTTGTCTTCATTTGCCATGATGCCAACTATTGTGTATTGATTGGTGGTGACTGGTGGAGCAATTTGCTATGAAAATAAGAAAACAGAAACATAACAGTGACAGGGAAGTACCTGTTGAGCCATGCATTTTTAATTAACAAATGAGAGCACATCAGAATTCATAAAATAAAAAATAAAAAAAACTGCTAACAGCATTGCTCCACTTTTATCGGAGCAATTCTTTAATGCTTATAAAAAATTCAATTTAGATGGCTTCTTTAATGCTTATAAAAAATTCTATTTAGATTGCTAAATTGAAAACCTTGATAAAAACCCAACATCTATAAAGGAAACAGTTTGAATGTTTCGTTCTTAAAATGGAGCATGATAGTTTATAATGCTTAATACAAAACCTTACTTGTGGAAAAAGAAGTCACAAAATTAATAAAAATTACCGTCATTCTACTGAAGTGAGTCGAACTCACTGATGTAACCTCACAAAACCTGCTTGTTGGGCAGTTGCCCTGCGGAAATGATTATAGCCAAACCATGTTTGAAACATGGTTGCTTGTGTTTCAAACCTTTCCATAAAACACGTTCTAGCTTTATGCTGACAATGTTATAAACATGGTTGATGATGTTTGTAAATTGGCCCCCAGTTCCAAAAAAATGTTTGATCATGGACAATAAAAGTTATGAAATGACCATATTTCAGCAACATATTTATAACCATTAAATGGTTCTGATATGGCCGTCAGAAACATACTGCTGAAAAGACTATGTTTTGGCCATGAATATAAGTGACTCTGATGGGGATTCGTTTTGGCCATGTATAAACCATGATGAAACCATGCAGAATTTTATTACAATTACAGTCAAACCATGTTTTAAACATGATTGTTATGTGTCAAAACATGTTCTAGCTTTGTTCTGACAACATTATAGACATGTTTGAAACATGGTCAATCACGTTTTGTAAATTGGCTCCCAGTTCAAAAACATGTTTGACCATGGACAAGTTACGAAATGACCATATTACAGCAACATATTTAATACCAGTATGTGGTTATGATTTGGTATTATGACACTTCTTCTAAAAATACTTCTATAAATGACCAACACAATTTAAACTGTGACCTGCGCCGCTTCAAGGCAAAATATGAAAAAAATTAAGTGGACTGTGTACACTTAATTATTAAAAATACACTTGTCAAATATTGGCTTTATATTGTTAAGTATCAATTGTGCAAGAATTGCCTTTGTGTCACAAAATATGGAAAGTTCAAAACAATAACAAGTTATTTTACAATATGAAAATATTAAAACGTTTGCGCCACATCACTAGAATTCTCTGAATTAAGTTAAATTTACAGCTATTGTCAACAACTTCCTTTAAATGATTCCTCAATGATAGTGTTCAAACTCAAACAAAACTGTGTATTAAATTAAAACAACCTATACATAATAATCCATAATATCCAGGGGTATATCATTTAGTGGAAAAAAATGGCACTTGAAACTTGAATGTTACTTGAAAACTGTAACATCAAAATAACTGGAGAGAATTACTCCTTCGAACACCTCCTCTGCAGTTTCTTCTGCACACTGTGTATTTTTTGCGTGATATCTTTCTGTTTTATTGCTGGAAACTTACTCTTAAGAATAGATTTTATTTTTGCAATTTTTGTGAAGTCGAGTGCTTTTTTTACAGACTCCAGATTCACTTTCGTATTTGCCCTCTTGCCACTGACAGACGATTGCAATATTGTTTCTTTGTCAAAAAAATGCAGCATCAGTATTTCAACAGCGTTTAATTCATTTTCAATCAGCATTTTCAATCAAATGCTTTAAATATATGTTGGCCTCGCTTTTCTATTCCTTTGTGGTATTTGCTGCTGCTGCTGCTTCTAGTTTTCGAACTCTTCTGCAGAGGTTTCTTAGGTCATCCACAACTGCATCCAGCTCCTCTTTGGTGACATAGTCTTTCTGGCTGAAATAATCATTATAGGCTATAATCATCCTGTGACTAAACAATAACAGAAATTATTTATAAACTGTATTACATGCACAACTAGGCTTACTTTTTTATCACTTCTGTGAGGTTTTATTAAATTCAGGTAGCTGCAGAGAAATTATCTGGACAGTTTGCCTAAAGACACGGACTGACTGACAGACACCTGAATCCAATAAATTCCCATATGTTTCATATCTGGGTATAATTATAGAACAAGAGGACTTAGTTCATGGTCTTATATCATTAATAAGACTAAAAAAAACACGCTAATTAATGTCTCTGAAAAACTATATTTTAGAAATAACATTAGCAATCCTTGTAATAAAAGGGCACATAACTCTGCAATGCTATGCATCATTATCATGTCTTGCACACCTACATTACCTAAGTGATGGTTAATGGCAAGATTCAATGCAATCATTTGAAAACTGAAGGAGTTTGCAAAAAAATAAGACCGAGTAGTCAATATTTCAAGGTTTTTTAACGATCATGGGCACATAACTTTGGGCATACTGGTGTGATTCAGCCCATAAAGAACATGACAGAGATCTTGTGGTGAAACATATTCCTATAAATATCATTAGGATGCAGGGCCGGCAAAATCAATTGTCAGTTTTTGCCCAGGTTGTCTCACATTCTGTACGGACAAGTGAAAATTTTCAGAATAAACTGAGTGTAAATATCATACCGACAAGTTAAAAAATGCTTCACATAAAAACGGACAAGAAAGTAAAAATCAGATTTTGCCGGCCTGGGATGGGAAAAGAAATGAAATTGCTACAGTGACAAGGTGAAATATATTAATTTTTGTAATTCAAGGGCACATAATTCTGCAATGCCTACATGGATATGCATCAAAATTTTGTATTACACACCTGCATTGCCTTTAGTGATCATTGATGGCTGTGCCAAGTTTCAATTCAATCAGTTGAAAAGTGATGGATATATTTGCAACAAAAGATAAATTTGCAACAAAAGATTATGGTGTCAAACGCAACAGACTGACCAACCGACCAACCAGTTGACTGACACAGTGATTCCAGTATACCCATTGCAAACCTTGTTTGTACACAGTGAGGATATAATAATTCTGTAATAAAACAATCATTACCTGGATTTAAACTTCTTGATGGATGGAGAGCAAACTTCAGTATCATCCTCCTCCAACAATATGACATTAGCACTGTTAGAATCCATATCCGACTCAGATGTAGTTATAGATGCCTCAGTTCTACAAAATAAATTCAGGATAATTATATTTTTCCTATGCCCTTTTCCACAACTGTCGCAGCATTCTTCAGCTTTAAAACATTCTTTGATACCTTAACACCTATGGAGGGCGTTCGTTGCCAAAATTCCAGACATGTAAAGTGTTCCTTTTTAAAATGACTTTTGAAAATGCGAACTTGTATGCCTACCATTTTTATTGTATGCCTCTTAATTCAATCTTTTAATTGAAGGTTACCGCCTTTATATAACAAGTTTACATATATATCGTAACAACTGACCTAGCATCTAAAACGACAACAAATTTACAAGTTCGTATCTTCCATTGCATGCAATACATACGCATGTTTGCACACTTATAGATCTGTAATATACAAATGAAATGTAAAACTCGAATACGGAAAATAGAGTTTAAGAAAACGTCTTACCAGTTGTAGAACTACAACAGTACGTTAACACAGTAACATGTCTAAAATGACAAAAGTAGATTCACAAAGTTTAAACGATTTTAAGTCAAGCATAACGCCCCGCCCTCTCGGAGTATTTACGACCTTCTATTGCGGACAGGACTGGTATAAAACGGCGCCTCTCCCATATTTTTAAAATAAAACTGAAGGACAACATACGGCATTTTTCATAACATAAATATATATATGTTGCATTTGTTACAAAAGTGTTTGTCACTAGCAACATCACTTGAAAATTGCTGATTTTACCATTTATGATGAAGATAACTTGTGCATTACCTTATTTTTTTAACATCGTGTTCTTATGCAATTACAAATTATTTATCATTTTTAGTTATTAGCCTGTCCGTGCTATGCCTAGTGCCTGTCCTGTGTTTTGTTTGGGTCCGCCTGGGCTTCTTGCCACTTGTTCTTGTTGCTAGGGGTCATGTAGGGTTGCGTTCATTGAGCCCGCCTTTCCTTGTTGATCTTGTTTATCATATATTCTTGAGAAACATCGGCGATTTGAAAAATTTTAGGAGAAACAATGACCAACTTCAAGGGAGTAATTCTATTGATAATGTAAAAACCATCCAATATTCTTATTGTATCATTGAAAAATGTATTGGCACAAATTTCACTTTCAACAAAAACTATGCAAGTATTTGCAAAATAGGATTTTAAAGCGGCCACCGAGATTTCCTTTCCGAAATCAAGAAAATACTTATCCGTAGCACATATGTACAATCTTTAATACGGTATTTTCAGTATGAATAAAAACTTTTTGCACTTGTTCATTATCCCTCATGTACAGACTCAATCAAACCGAGTCTGCAATTCTTATGTAATTTTGTAGTGATTAATGCTTCCGAGGGATCATTTTGTTTCCAGATTTTAATACTTCACAACAGCAGGTACCAAGTGCCGTGTGGCCAGTTGTAAAAAGTTGCCCCTACTTCACTTCAGTTTTTCTGGTCCTTCGGGGATCATTTGATGCCAGCGCTATTAAGTGTTAAGCAAATTGAGTACCGTTCAAGCCGGTGCTAGTGGGGCGTGAGGGGATGTTGCACTTGTTCATTATCCCTCATGTGCAGACTCAATCAAAACCGAATCTGCAATTTCTAATGTAAATTTTCCGCCGCCTTTCCTTGATGATCTTGTTTATTTATCAAAATTGAACAAGAAATAAAAAAAAGTAAGTAGGGGGGCGCCATTTTTTTTTTTCTTTACTGAATTTCAGAGTGTGTTTTTTTTGACTTGGGGATCATATGCCGTTTTTCATGTATGGCACTTACGTGTCACATTGAAGGTTCCATGATAATCGCCATTAACACATCTGCGGATGTTTCAAAATTGTACCAGTTCATGTTTGAATTTTGCTTAAGCCGGGTGCTAGGGGGCGTGGACGATAACTTGCTCTTTCCATTACCGTCCATGAGAAGGCTCAATCAAACCGGCCTGCAAAACATCTCAATTTTGTCGGTTTGAGCGTTCTTTAGGGATTCTTATTTTCTCTATTGTACAAAAAGTACATGATAAAGCTTTTTAACGGAAAGTTAATTCAGTTTTGATTAATTCATTTTTTTTTTAGGCATTTATATATTATTATATCATAAATGTATGAAGCAACACTTTTATTTCAATCCAAAATTATCAAAATATATTACGAACTTAAAAAAATGTTTTGGAGGGAACGCCGTGTTTTTTCTTACCAATTCGAGAGTGTTATTTTCAGAGTAAAAAAAACTAAAAAAATTCCATCTACATCTATTTATTTCATTTTTATTTCCGAGGCACTCATAGAAAGCTTATGGAGTAATCTTTCAGTTGATACCCCAATAATAATTGGACTTTTTATAGAAATAAAATGTTAGAATGGACGCCGTGTTTTTCCTTCACTTTACTGAGAAATAGGAGAGAGGCGACGGGTATTATACCTGTCCGTACATTTCCGTGATAGAAGATCGCAAATACTCAGAGAGAGGCGGGGCGTCATGCATGACTTTAGAATCGTCTAAACTTTGTGAATCTACTTTTGTCATTTAAACATGTAACTGTGTAAAACGTACTGTTGTAGTTTCTACGAACTGGAACAACGTTTTATTAAATTATATTTTCTGCATTCGAGTTTTACATTTCATTTGTGTTTTTCAGGTACAGATATATATTACAAGTGTGTAAACATGCTTATGTATTATATGCAATAGTAGAATACGAACTTGTAAATGTGTTGTTGTTCCCATGTTAGGTCAGTTGTTAAGATTTACATGTAAACGTGTTATTTAAAAGCGGTGCCTTCAAATTTAAAAAAATTGGATTAAGAGGCATATCATTTGCTGTGCACGAATGCAATAAAAAATGCTAGACATACATGTTCGCATTTTCAAAAGTAGTTTCCAAAAGGAACACATTACATGTCTGGAATTTTGGCAATGATCGCCCTCCATAAACACCAAGCAGTTTGTGCAGTTTGACAAAATTTTCTTTTTGTGCCCCCACGTTAGTGGCGGGCATTTAGATTTACCCTTGTCCGTCCGTCTGTCCGTCCTTCCGTCCGTCCGTTCACTTTTGTGTCGCACGTAACTCAAAAGTATTTGACCTACAGTCATATAACTTTACAGGAATGTTAATCAGCATGTGTAGTTGTGCACCTGGGTATTTTCGTTTGGATATTTTTAGTATTTTCAGAGTTATTGCCCTTGACTTAGTAAAATTTTGCAATTTTCAACTTGTGTCGCATGTAACTCAAAAAGCATTTGACCTAGAGTCATGAAACTTTACAGAAATGTTGTTCAGCATGTGTTGTTGTGCACCTGGGTATTTTTTCGTCCTGGATATATTTTAGTATTTAAAGAGTTATTGCCCTTGACTTAGTAAAATTTTTTTGCAATTTTCAACTTGTTCGCATGTATCAAAAAAGGAATTTGACCTAAAGTCATGAAAATTTACAGGAATGTTATCAGCATGTGTATTTGTGCACCTGGGTATTTTCGTGTACTATACTTTTTATCTTTTACTATTTTCAGAGTTATTGACCCCCTTGACTTAGTAAAATTTTGCAATTTTTCAACTTGTTCGCATGTAAACTCAAAAACTATTTGACCTATGAGTCAGGAAGCTTTACAGGAATGTTGATCAGCATGTGTAGTTGTGCACCCCTGGGGTATTTTCATCTGGATATTATTAGTTATTTCAGAGTAATTTGCCCTTGACCTATAGTAAAAATTTTGCAATTTTCAACTTGGTCCGCATGTAATCAAAAAAGTATTTGACCTAGATGTCATGAAAACTTTACAGGAATGTTGATCAGCATGTGTAGTTGTGCACCTGGGTATTTTCGTCTGGATATATTTAGTATTTACAGGTTATTGCCGCTTGACTTAGTAAAATTTTGCAATTTTCAACTTTGTGTCGCATGTCTCAAAAAGAATTTGACCTGAGTCATGAAACTTTTACAGGAATGTTGATCAGCATGTGTAGTTTGTGCACTGGGTTATTGTTTTTCGTGGTGGAAAATTAGTATTTTTCAGAGTTATTGCCCCCTTGACTTAGTAAAATTTTGCAATTTTCAACATGTGTCGCATGTAACTCAAAAAGTATTTGACCTAGAGTCATGTAACTTTACAGGAATATTGATCAGCATGTGCAGTTGTGCACCTGGGTATTTTCGTCTGGATATTTTTAGTATTTTCAGAGTTATTGCCCTTGACTTAGTAAAATTTTGCAATTTTCAACTTTTGTCGCAAGTTACTCAAAAAGGATTTGACATAGTCATTAAACCTTATGGGCAGGTTGCTCAGCATATTTAGATTTGCACCTGGCGTTTGGCTTGTGGATTTATCAAGTATTTGTAGAGTTATTTCCCTTGACTAAGTAAAAAGATTGACAGAACAGTGGCGCGGTGGGAGCACCCGTGTCCTATGGACACATTTCTAGTTACACTTAAAATCCATTACCTTTATCTAGTGGACTAGTTCATTTTTAGCTCGACTTTTCTATGAAAAGGGGAGCTATCCTACTCGCCCCGGCGTCGGCGTCGGCGTCACACCTTGGTTAAGTTTTTCGTACCACCCCACTTTATTTCAGAAGTATTACAAGTATGGCTTTGAAACTTACCATACTTGTTCACCATCATAACCTCCATCTACAGACAAGAGTACATAACTCTGTCAAGGTTTTTGACAGAATTATGGCCCTTTTTTGACTTAGAAAGTGTATTGAGCTTGGTTAAGTTTTTTGTACCACCTCACTTTATTTCAAAACCATTGGAGGTATTGCTTTGAAACTGACCTTACTTGTTTACCATCACGACCTTCATCAACAGACAAGAGGACATAACTCTGTCAAGGTTTTTGACAGAATATATGCCCTTTTTGACTTAGAAAATACATTGAATATGGGTAAAATCCACTTATTGCCTAACCCTTTGAGATATTGCTTTGAAACTTTTAAATGCTATTTCACATCATTACCCCCATCTGTACGCAAGAGAAGGTAACTCTGTCAAGGATTGTGTTTAAAAAATTAAGGCCTTTTATCGACTTAGAATCTTGGTTAAGTTTTTAGTACCAGTCCACTTTTTGACTGAACTGTTTGAGATATTAATTTGAAAGTTGGAATACTTGTTTACAATCATGATTCCCAAACATGTCCAGGAGAAGGTAATTCTGTCAAAGATTTTATTTGAATTATGGCCCTTAACTGTCAATGTTTTGTATTACTGCAAAAACTTTTTTTATTGGCAAGCAATAAAAAAGTCGAGCGCGCTGTCTTACGGACAGCTCTTGTTTATTATGCCCCAACAATGTGGGAGCATATAGCGTTGCACTTGTCCGTCCGTCCGTCAGTCCGTCCGTACGTCCCGAAATCTTGTGAACGCAACTCCTCTTAAACCGGATGGCAGATTTTGCTTAAACTTACAGGGATGAACAACCTTAATGTGTAGATGGTAGTAAAGGAAGGAATTTTTGCTGCGACCAAATTTAACAGAATTATGGCCCTTTGTTGATTTTTTCACTATATACTATGTAGAAATTTTGTGAACGCAACTCCTCTTAAACTGGATGGCAGATTTTGCTTAAACTTACAGGGATGAACAACCTTAATGTGTAGATGGCAGTAAAGGAAGGAATTTTTGCTGCGACCAAATTTAACAGAATTATGGCCCTTTGTTGATTTTTTTACTATATACTATGTAGAAATTTTGTGAACGCAACTCCTCTTAAACCCGATGGCAGATTTTGCTTAGACTTACAGGGATGAACAATCTTAATGTGTAGATGGTAGTTAAGGAAGGAATTTTTGCTGCGACCAAATTTAACAGAATTATGGCCCTTTGTTGATTTTTTCACTATATACTATGTAGAAAATTTGTGAATGCAACTCCTCTTAAACCGGATGGCAGATTTTGCTTAAACTTCCAGGGATTAACAACCTTAATGTGTAGATGGCAGAAAAGGAAGGAATTTTTGCTGCGACCAAATTTAACAGAATTATGGCCCTTTGTTGATTTTTTCACTGTATACTATGTGGAAATTTTGTGAACGCAACTCCTCTTAAACCGGATGGCAGATTTTACTTAAACTTCCAGGGAATAACAACCTTAATGTGTAGATGGTAGTAAAGGAAGGAATTTTTGCTGCGACCAAATTGAACAGAATTATGGCCCTTTGTTGATTTTTAGTTTTCAACTTGTGGCACATGTAGTCCAAAAAATGTTTGACCTAGAGTCATTAGATTGACAGAACAGTGGCGTGTGGGGGCATCCGTGTCCTATGGACACATTTCTAGTTATTCCAGACAACATGAAAGACAATATTGAGTCAGCGATGGTTTCACTTTTTTACAGAGTCTAAGATATGTTTAAATTAATATATTAGCCATTATATTATCAAATGAAAAAACATGTTATGGTCTTCATTTATTTGGATATCCATGATATGCTGTCATCTCTTACTTTAAATGTTCCTGTAGGAAATGTTTGTCACAGAAAACAAAGTTGTTGCATTTCAGAATAAGCACAAGAAGTTCGATAAGTGCTTCTGTAGGAGGATTCTTTATTATACGAGAATCCCATGCTTCTTTGCACGCTGCAATGCCATCTTCCTGAGGGATGTTAGTGTATAATGCAGTGACATCCATAGACACCAAAAGGTTTTGGTCAAGTAAATCTTTCTGAGATTCTAATTTTCGTAGATAATCAGTGGTGTCCTGCAAATGAGAAGGCAAAGCGCATACAAATGGCCGAAGATGGTGGTTGACAAATTCTGAGATACGTTCTGTTGGGTGATTGTTGGCAGATACAATGGGGCGGCCTGGGATTCCTTCTTTGTGTATTTTAGGAAGAAGGTAAAATCTACCAGCTTTAGGCTTAGGGACTATTAAGTTATTAGTCTTTGTTATGCCCCCACAACGTGGGAGCATATAGCGTTGCACTTGTCCGTCAGTCCGTCCGTAAGTCCGTCCGTCAGTCCGTCCGTACGTCCCGAAATCTTGTGAACGCAACTCCTCTTAAACCGGATGGCAGATTTCGCTTAAACTTACAGGGATGAACAACCTTAATGTGTAGATGGTAGTAAAGGAAGGAATTTTCGCTGCGACCAAATTAAACAGAATTATGTCCCTTTGTTGATGTTTTCACTAGATACTATGTAGAAATTTTGTGAACGCAACTCCTCTTAAACCAGATGGCAGATTTTGCTTAAACTTACAGGGATGAACAACCTTAATGTGTAGATGGGTAGTAAAGGAAGGAATTTTTGCTGCGACCAGAAAATATAACAGAATAATGGCCCTTTGTTGATCTTTTTTCACTATATACTATTGTAGAATTTTGTGAAATGCAATCTCCCTTTTAACCGGATTGGCCAGATTTTGGCTTAAACTGAACAGGGATGACAAACACCTTCAGGTGTAGATGGGGTAGTAAAGGAGGGAATTTTGCGCTGTGCATACCAGAATTTTTACAGAATTATGCGCCCTTTGTTGATTTTTTCACTATATACTATGTAGACAATTTTGTGAATGCAACTCCCTCTTAAACTAGGATGCAGATTTTGCTTCTAAACTTCCAGGGATTAACAACCTTATGTGAACGATGGTAGCTAAGGAAACGAAATTGTTTGCTGCAAACCAAAATTTAACAGAATTATGGTCCCTTTATTTTATTTTTTCATCTATATATACTATGTACGACAATTGTTTGTTGCCGTAACGGGAGGAACTCCGTCCTTGAATCCGGATGGCAGATTTTGCTTAAACTTCCAGGGATTAACAACCTTAATGTGTAGATGGTAGTAAAGGAAGGAATTTTTGCTGCGACCAAATTTAACAGAATTATGGCCCTTTGTTAGTCCCCTACCGGTTTACCGGAGGGGACTTTAGGTTTACCCTCCGTCCGTCTGTCCGTCCGTCAGTCCGTCCGTCCACAAAACTGGATCCCGCGATATCGCAAAAAGTACTGAAAATATTTTAATGAAACTTGATATATGGATAGATGGCAGTATGGAGATTATGCACGGTCTTTTTCTTTTCTTCCCATGTTGAAAATTCTGGTTTGCTATGGCAACAAACTCAAGACTGAAAATATGGCAAAATTTACACCATATAACCTGGATCCCGCGATACCGGCAGAAAGTACTGAAAATATTTTTATGAAACTTGAATACATGGATAGATGTTAGGTATAGAGACTATGCACATCTTTTTCTTTTTTTCCTATGCTGAAAAAATGTTCTGGTTGCTATGGCAACAAATAGACTGAAAATATGGCAAATTTTTTACACATAACTGGATCCAGCGATAACGCAAAAAGTACTAAGCTTTGTGGTTATTTTTATGCAACTTGACATATGGGTAGATGGCAGTATGGGAAATTATGCATATTCTTTTCTTATCTTCTGTATTGAAAATTCTGGTTGCTATGGCAACAAATTGACTGAATATCCAAGATTCTGATTCTAGTTTTTAAGTTTTTTCACTATAAGTTCTTTATTTCTTAAAGGTATTGAGTTCTTCAAACTTTAAATATAAGTTGCTAGTCATCAACCCACATCATATGTGACAAAGTTTACAACTCCTAACACAAAATTTATCAGAATTACCTCCCTTGAACTTAAAAATTTTCATGGAAAAAACATTTTTTTTTTTTTAATAACTTCTTTTTTCTTCTGAACATATCTACTTCATATAAATGTTTTTTTATTATCACTCAACATTTGTGAGTGTTCAATACTGTAGCAAGACTATTTCCAGAATTATGCCCCTTTTGAACTTAGACTTTTTTTTGAGAAATTGGTAATTTTTACTCCAACTTCTTCAATCATGATAGGATTTTCTTCAAACTTCCCACATCATAATAATATGACAAGGTTTATAAATCTAGCATCCATATTTCCAGAATTATCTCCTCCCTTGAACTTTTAATTTTTCCTGTTCGTTCTTTAACTTCATTTTTTTCAAATTCAAAATAAACATTCAAAATTCATAACCCTTTATTATAATTGTTCTTTGTTACACTCACATCAGTATGACATTGTTATCTCCTTTTTTTAAATTTGGGTTTTAAAAATTTATATTTGATAAAGGGGTTTTTTTAAAAAAAATAATTTTGGGTTTTTCCTTCAGTTTTTTGGGTCTTTTTGTACAAAAAAAACGTTTCATGTGATCTTTTTTAAAAGAATTTTTCCAATAAATTTTTAACAAAAAATTGGGAAAACATAAGGGAATCCCCTTTTCAAAAATTTCCCTTTTCCCTCTTACCGGTGGGGGACTTAGGTTTGTTTGAAAATACAATGATAATTCCCTTTTTTGATTTTTATTTTTTTAAATTTGGGGCAATGAAAGCCCAAAAAAATTTTTGCCCCCTTAAAAGTCAAAAAATTTGGGCCAAAAACAGTGGGTGGGGGGGAAATCCGTCCTTTTGGACACTTTTTATTTTTTCTCAAGAGTATCCTTTTTTCCCCATGTCTTCAAAAAACGGGAGGAATTTTCTCTGCAAATTCAAAGTCTAGGGAAATAATTAATGGCTTTGGGAATTGGTGTTTTTTGACTGACGTTTGGGGTTCTGAAATTTATAGGGGTCTTTTCCCAAGATAATCCCGCTGACCCCTTATGGCGGGTTTTAAAATTTATAAAGTTCTTTTTGGGCATAAGAGGTTTTGTTTCTGTGGTCTTAAAAAAGATTATTGTAATAGATGTTTTGGGTTGAAAAAATTTGGAATATTGGTTAAATTTTTGAATAAACGTTCAAAAAGGAACCCAAAACCTCCCCTTGTTTCCCCCGGGTATTTTCATTTGGAAACAAAAGGATACAGGACTTTCTTAAAAGTCTTTTTGTTTCCCCCCTTTGGGAAATTTTTTCATTTTTTTTAGGTTTGCTGGGGGTTTGAGAGGAAAATGTGCCCCGCCTTCAGAGGGGGGGTGGCGCAATTGTTTTAAGGGGGTTGGAAATCTGGTTAAATTTAAAGTTTTCAGCCCCTTCTGAAGGGCCTTGGGTTTTTCCAAAAAATTTCCCTCTATCATATAAATTTGGGTCTGGGACGAAAAAGGGCCTTTAGAGAGGGGGATTTTTTTGGGTTTTCCCTGTTAAAGGGACTTAAAAGGGGGTTTGAAAACTAAAGTTTGTCCCAATAAAATTTGGTATTTGTAGACCTTTTCATTTTTCATATCCCTTTAATCTTTGCAAATTTAGGTTTTAAAAGTAGTCCTTTTATTAATCATACAAAATTTTTGGAAATAAGTAATTTTTTGATGTTGGGGCTAGGTTTTTTTCTACACCGATGGGGGAAATGAGATGTCCTTTTTAAAATCCGGGCCCATTTTCCAGTCAAAATTCTCATTCGTTGCACCCCGTCAAAGGGGTATCAAAAATAGAAAAAAGAATTTGTTTTTTTGGACCCAACAGGGGCGAGGGCAAGGGTTTGACAAAAATTTTTTATACCACCCAATCATGTCCTGTGAAAAAGGCACAAAAAATTTTCCTTACTTTTTTAAATCATTCCTGTACAAAGCAAAATATTTCCCTTTAATTTTTCAGGTACTTTTTACTCGACTAAAACCCAAAGTTTTAATGGAGAGCTGTTCCCACAATTGGGAACACGAGGGACCCCCCGGGGCCGCCAAACAATTGCCCCTTAAACAACCAACATTTCAAAAACAAAAAAATATATAAAAATTATTTACAAAAAAACAAATTTTTATAAATAAAAAATTATTATTAGGGGAAAAATCACTGCGCAAAAAACACTATAAACGAATCTCATCTTTTTCCCCGTAAAGTTTTTTGTCTTTGATTTTTTCAATAAAGGTGGGTTATTTAAAAAAAAATTCGTCACAAGGGCGGCTCTTGTATAAAACTTATAAACCCGAAACTGTATTTCCCTTTACAGGTTTGGGACAGTTGTTTAGGATCCGAACAAGGAAAATGCTACCCTTTAGCGGGACATAGGGTGGGGGGCCCTTTTTCATTTTCCGGGTGTGTCCTCGAAAAGAAGCTACAAAGTAAAAAAACAGGGGGAAAAGTTTCCAGGGAAATAAAATACAAAAAGAGTAAAAAATAAAGCCCCTTGGAAAAGGGATAAATTTTGTCATTTCCCCAAAAATAATTTGCTTCTTTAAATTTAAAAAAAATGTCCCCCTATATCCCCCCAACTTTCCGGGGAAAAAAAATTTCAATACACCCGCAAATTAATGCTTTTGCAAAATTTTCCCAAAATAGGGCCCATAAAAACCCCCAAAAAATAAACGTTCTTCCAAATCTTTCCCCCATTTAAAAGATCCTTTCAAAAGGATAGTTATTTTTGATACGTTTTTTACTTTATTTAACAAAACGAATGAAAAAGGAAATGAAGTAAGAAATAAGAAAAATTAAATTGTTTGAAACAAATAAACAAATCTGCAGCTTTTTTACATAAAGTTACACAAAAAGGGTAAAACCCCCAATAATAAATTTTTTAAAATGAATAGATATAAAATATTTTATTTTTAAAAATATATATATATTTTAATATAATATAATATTTTATATTATATCATAAAATTTTAAAAGGCCCCTATAAAAATTACAATAAAATTTTAAAATTTCAATTACTACATAAATTAAAACATGTTCAAAAAATTTGCAAAAAGCGAAACACTAGAATAAAAAGATTTTTAAAAATTTAATCTGCAAAAATTAAAAATTTTAAAAAACAAAAAATTTTTACTCCCAAATAACAAAACCCTGAACCCAAAAAAAACTTTTTAATTTTTATAAAAAATAGAAATTTTACAAATAAAAAAATTTTTTGAAAAAAAATTTCACTAAAAAATCAAATTTAGGGGGTACAACTGAAATTTTTTTTGAAAAATTTTAATTTTGCTGTACCTCAAAAGTAAACCTGTATAACGTCCAGTGCTTTCCCAATAATCATTTAAATTTTTAGTCTTATATAGAAAATTTACTGAGTATGAGGGGGAAAAAACGGGGGTGCAAAACATTTGAAAAATCGATTTGCCCGAAAAAGCGGGACGGGGGAAAAAATAGTTTTTGTAAAAAAAGGCCCGCCCTTAAAATCCCAAAACATAAACTTTATATCGGTTTTATAAAAAAAAATGAAAATTTTCTTTTTACTAAAAGGGGATTTTTGGGAAAATAAAGGGGAAAAGATTTTTAAATTTTGAGACAGGGAATTTTAATGCAAACCAAAAAAAATTACTCAAAAAATAAAAATTTTACCAAAAACTTTTAAATTTGAAAAAAGATGAAAACTCAATCAATGAATATAGAGAAAAAAAATGGGGTTCGGGGGAAAAATAAATGCAAGTTTTTAACAAAACGTAATTTTTTCACTTTGACACTTACGCCCCTTTTAAAAATAAAAAAATTGAAAAATTTCTTTAAAAAACAAAAAAAGTGAAAACAAAAAAATTGAAAAAAGTAAATAGAATCCCTTGTACCCCATTTTTTCAAACCAAAAACTCCCCCACTACACCCACTCACTTATACCCTGTTAAATAACTGCCCCTTTATGTTTTTTTTTAAACCGGGGTTTTGTTTCTAAATTCCTAAACCCTATGGCGAAAACAAAGACCATCTCATTATTCTGGATTTTACTTAATTTTGCCTTGTTAAATCCAAAAGCGGCTGGGGATCTGCCCTTAAAATAAATTCCTTACCCAAACAATCTCTCTGAATTTTTAAAAAATTTGCCCAAAAAACCAAGGCCCCCTTCCTTTTACAGAAATTTCTGTTCTTTGATAAAAATTTTTCTACTGGCTTTAAGCAAAACGGGAAAATTTTTCTCCCCCCTTGCTTGAATTTAATACAGACCCTTTAATCCAAAACTCAAAGCATCAACTTTTAAAGAATAAATATCTTGTCAAATTTCTGGAAATTTAAAAAGGGGGCGGCCCGGTCAAACTAGCCTAAGAATCTGAAAACCTTTTCCTAAATTTCCACCCCCTTCCCCTTTTTTTGGTTAAAAACTTTTTCCTTCAAAGGTCAAGGGTGGCCCCACAATGGGAAAATTTAGGGATAAATTTCCCGGCCAAAGACAAAAACCCCAAAAATTCCCCCGGACTCCCGCTTAGTCGTGGGTTTTTTGGCCTCCTAAATTCCTTGCCCTTTTACGAAAAAACGGGTTTCCCCAAAAGGGACCTTACAAACCTCCTATTGGGGCCCTAAACTTTTAAATTTTTTTAAAAAACATATAAACACTTGAGGGTTCTAGCATAAGCTGACTCTTCTTTAATTTGGGGGAAATAACTCATAAAAGGGTTTTGGATATCTCGGGCCCATGTCCCTTTTTTAGAAAAATATCACTATAAAATTTCTGAGTGCCCAGATCTTTAAAACCCTTTCTCACCCAATCTACAAACTTTGCGGGGGCTTGACAAAACCAAAAGGGGGCTTTTTTCCGGAATTAAAAAATTTTCCCCGGGGGGGTTTTTCAAATGCGGTAAAGGTTTCCCATTGTCAGACAAAGGAACTTGCCACATAACCTTTACTAAGGTCAATTTTCGAAAATACCTGTATTGTTGATTAATTTCGAAAATATCTGTTCCATATTGGGCAATCGGTTCCGCATCAAATACCGTGCATTTATGGTATTCTTTCTTAATCAATAAGAACCTAATCGTGTTATCCTTTTTCCTGATAAGGACAATTGGACTAGAAAACGGAGGCATTAGAAGCTCGATAACTCCCCAACTCTAGCATTTTATCAACTTCTTCCTTTACTATCTGCTGTGACTGAAAGGAATAGGATAACCCTTAGTCCTTACCCGGTTCTGACGTAGTCAACTTTAATGTCATGCTGAACTATATGGACGTATTTCCGGGTTATATATCTCGTTAAAACATCTGAAAATTTCTTTAACAAGGTTGCAATCTGAGTCATACAATCCGTTTGTAAGTTCAGTATTGACCTAACCATCTTTAAAATATGCTCTAACCTTTTTTTCAAAGGACATAAACAAAATGTACTACATTTTGGTAACTTGGTTTTTAAACTATCACTCTTCCTCAATCTATCATTCCCCCTTTTCCCCTTCTACAAAAAGCGGGACTTAAAATTTGCCAATGCACCTCGTTTGGTTGAAAATTTTTTTCAAAAATACTCCTTAGCATATTGGGATGGAAATTTTTTATTTTTTTGTTACCCCATGTCCCATCCGATAATTTTAATTTTTTTCACGACCTCCCGGAAAAATAACCCCAAAAGGACCCCTTTTCCCTTGTACAACCCAAATTATTTTTCGTTTTTTAGGGATTTAAAAACCCGTACTTTACTTCCCTTTTTAAAAATTCTATCTTTTAGCTTTCCCCCGTTGTAATACTTTTTATACCCATACTACTCTTTTTCCCTAACTCCCCGCTGTGCTATCTTACAAAATTTTTTTCCCGTTTTTCTTTCAAATCAAAATACATACTGATAAGTTTTTCTACTTCTCTTCCGTTTTTTTCCCTGACCCTAACTCTCCCCAAAATGGGGAATTGGACCTCTTTTTAAATACGGGCCATATAAAAATTCAAAAAGGGGAGAAACCTTAAAAAATTTTCTTGTGGAATTTTCCCATGAAAACAAAATTTGCATTTAAAAACTTATTCCCCAATCTGTTTGGTTTTTCACTACACATCCGTTTCAACAATTTTGCTTTAAAAACCATTAAATTTTTTCCCCTAAACCCTTAACACATCCCGGGTGATACGGTGTATTGTTTTAAATGTCTAAGAGACAGAAAACCTTTTAACCTCATTCATAATCCCCGTGAATAAAATTTTGATTCCCCCAATCTGTAACTTTCCTCTGGAAACCTAACTACTTACATGTTTAAGTAAAGCTTGGCTACTCTTTTCAGTCTCTTTTAATAGGGAATTGGCCCAAATTTCTTTGGATATCTGGGAAACATTTTGTTTTACCCTGGCAAAAAATAAACGTTCTTTCCCCCCCATCCCCCCTCCCCAAGGTTTTGACGGACCAACAATGTCCAAACGGCAAATTCTTAAAGGAGTTTTCAAAAGGCATCTTACCAAATTACCTTATTATTTTTCCTTTTGAAATAGTACGTTGGGCAAATAAATTTACCAAAACTGACCTATCCTTTAACCCTTTCAAGAACACCAGGCCAATAAAAAAACCCCTAAATCTATTTCCCTGGGCTTCCTAAAAACCAAATGCCCGCCAAAAACCCAGTCATTCGCTTTTCTTTTAAAAACAGTCTCCCAAGATCCCTTAGGAACTACTAACTGCCCTACTTACGTCACCATTTCCTGCCGTAAACTCTCTAAACAACATCTTATTCCTGATCTGAAACTTCACTTGCCCTTTACCTCTACAGTTTCTAACAGTACCTTCCTCTGCTTTTCTTTCTACATCCATCTAATGTACTTATCTGCCTGCTGGGCTTCTCTCAAACTCTACATTAGTGATGTCTAAAATCTGTGAAGGAACTTTAAGTCTTCTATGAGCTTTAAACTTTACTCTGCGATCTTGTTTCTAACTGCTGAAGCTAACTTACCAAAATTTTGGGTTCTACAGCAACCCTCTATGTTACGAGATAATTACATCATTGTAGGATTATCTACACATAGGTGCTTCTACAGTACCCCTGTAATACGAACAATCAAGATCAATTAACGCCATGTCTAATCTGTGCTCACTACCATCAATGTACTTACATTCGTCCTGGACTTCCCTAACAATTGATTTGCTTACCAAATTCCTTCGTACTATGACACATGTACACCCAGTATCTCTCATTGCAACTATAGCTTTACCATTACATATACCTCTAGTTGTCGGACATGAAATTTATAGTAACTGTACCCAAGTCTTCAAAATCCCCGAGTTCTATCAAACTACTAACCACTATCTGATCTCGGCATCGAAATTTTTTCGAATCTGCATCTCTATTTCTTCCTCTACCCTCTACTCCTACCTCTATAAAACCTCCTCGCCTTCTATTACCCTGATAACTATTATCGAATTCTTACTTGGATTCATTGAGTTCGGTTCTAAATGTCTTCCGCTGCGTTAGCTTTATTTGTAGCCTTATTTCTACAGAAAAATGCTGTAAGCCCTAAACGACCACAATATTGTGCATTTATAACCTTTCATACTGCTGAGATGCTCTACCTTCTATTTACCAGTCTATCGTTACCTCTTTGCATATGAGAAGTACTACCTTGATTTCTATCTACAGGTTCTACTCGGTCAGTGCATAAGGCTTAGCTCCTTTTTCTTTAATTCCATGATTCACTACCATACTTCGGACCTCCTCTAGTCTTGGCAAACAAATCTGCATCTCTTCCGCTACTTCACGGGCTGAAAACAACTTCTTACTACTAAGGTTCTGATATAGTTCTCTATTGCAGATATCTAAAAATTGATCCCTTACTATGAAGTCTAACAACTTTTCATAAGTCTTCTCCACCTTACTCAATCTTAGCCAACCATCTAAGTATCTAGAAATTCTAGCTAGGAACATAACAAAAGTCTTTTTAAGATTTTGCTTAAACTTCCAGGGAATAACAACCTTAATGTGTAGATGGTAGTAAAGGAAGGAATTTTTGCTGCGACCAAATTTAACAGAATTATGGCCCTTTGTTGATTTTTTCACTGTATACTATGTAGAAATTTTGTGAATGCAACTCCTCTTAACCGGATGACAGATTTTGCTTTAACTAACAGGGATGAACAACCTTCAGGTGTAGATGGTAGTAAAGGAAGGAATTTTCGCTGCAACCAAATTTTACAGAATTATGGCCCTTTGTTGATTTTTTCACTATATACTATGTAGAAATTTTGTGAATGCAACTCCTCTTAAACCGGATGGCAGATTTTGCTTAAACTTCCAGGGATGAAGAACCTTAATGTGTAGATGGTAGTAAAGGAAGGAATTTTTGCTGCGACCAAATTTAACAGAATTATGGCCCTTTGTTGATTTTTAGTTTTCAACTTGTGGCACATGTAGTCCAAAAAATATTTGACCTAGAGTCATAAGATTGACAGAACAGTGGCGTGTGGGGGCATCCGTGTCCTATGGACACATTTCTAGTTTTTCTCAGAGATGTATCCTTGTTTCAACATGTCTTCAACAACAGAGGATACTTTCTCTGCAAATTCTAGTCTAGGATCATAATCTAATGGCTTGTAGAAGTTGGTGTCTTTGAGCTGACGTTCGGCTTCTGAAATATAGTGGTCTCTGTCCAAGATGACTACAGCTGAGCCCTTATCGGCAGGTTTAATAACAATATCAGTTCTGTTTTTGAGGCTACTAAGAGCTTGTTTCTGTGGTCTTGAAAGATTATTGTAATATGATGATTTGGGTTGAAATGAATTGATATTGGTCTCAATGTTTTGAATAAACGTTTCTAAAGGAACAGACTGGCGTGGTGGTTTCCAAGTACTTTTCAGTTGAAACATAGGATACAGGACATCTTCAAAGTCTTGTGTTTCTGTTAGTGAATTGTCATTTTTGTTTAGGCTGCTGGAGGATTGAGAGGAAAATGTGTCAGCATCAGAGGGGTCGGGTGTGCTGCTATTGTCATAGAGCGGGTCTGGCATCTGGAATTGAGATTCAAGTCTCAGCCTCCTTCTGAACGCCTTGGTGTCTTCAACAAGTTTACCTCTATCATATGACTTTGGTCTGGGACAGAAATTAAGGCCTTTAGAGAGGAGGGATTGTTCGTGTTCTGTTAAAGGGGTACTTGACAGGTTGACAACTGCAGATGTACCTGTAGAATTGGTATTTGTAGACCGTTCATATTCATATCGCCTATATCGTCGCAAATTGATGCTGTTAAGATATGTCCTCTGATTAATCATACAAAATCTTTGAATAAGTCATACCTGTGATGTTGTGGCCAGGTATTTTCTGAGCAACCGACTGCGTATCAGATGTGCCTTATTCAACCCGGGACATGACTCAGTGATAGTTCTCATTGCTGTGCACCCGTCTAAGGGTGAGTCACAAGAATTTGAAAAAAGATATTTGTTCTTTGGATCAACACCTGCGTATGCTCTGGTTGACAACATATGTTTGATACCCTCAATCATGTCCTGTGACAAGAGCACAAATACTTTCCTTACTTTATCAATCATGTTCTGTGACAAGAGCACAAATACTTTCCTTACTTTTCATGTACTTTTTAGCTCGACTATACGAAGTATATGGAGAGCTGTCCCACTCGCCCGGGCGTCGGCGTCCGCGTCCAGATTTCAGATTAAAGTTTTGATGCAGTAAAATATTTTTCACTATAACTTTGTCATTTCTTAAGGTATCAACTTCAAACTTCAAATATATGTTCCTTATCATCAACCACATCTTATGTGACAAGGTTCATAACTCTAGCACCAATATTTATAGATTTATCTCCCCTTGAACTTAGAATTTTCCTTCCAAAATACTATTTTTTACTGTAACTTATTTATTTCTAAAGGGATCAACTTCATACTTCAAATAAATGTACCTTATCATCATCCCCATCTTATGTGACAAGGTTCATAACTCTAGCACCAATATTGCAAGAATTATCTCCCCATCAACTAGAAAAATGTTATTTTTTACTATAACTTTTTTAGTTTTTAATCTACCTCAAACTTCAAATACTTATTCCTTATAATCAATTATATTTTATGTGACAATGTTCATTACTCTTGAAGTAATTTTTACAGATTTATCTCTCTTTGAACTTAGGATTTTCTTTATGAAATATTATAACTTTGTTACTATTTAAGGTATCTACTTCAAATATATACTTCTTATCATTACATACATGTTGTGTGACAAGGTTCATAACTCTAGCGTGACTATTTCTAGAATTATTTCCCTTGATCTTGGAATTTATGTTATCAAATTTTTTTTTTACTATAACTTAATACATAATTATACATAATTGATTTTTCTTTCATAGTTTTGTCCTTACTGCATCCAGTATTTTATTAGTCGAGCTTGGCTGTCTCCTGTGACAGCTCTTGTTCTTCTAACTTCCATCAAATGCATCCTGTAAAATAGGACCAAACAATGCCTTTACTTGGTTTATTTACTAATTCTTTAGGGTCAGTTTACACATACATATAGTAACACCATTGATAATCAATATCGCTTTGTTGAAGTAACTAAGGCCTATCATAAAAAACATTTGAATTCCTTTAGATTTTTTCCACTACCAAATTTCTACATCAGTAAAGTCAGTACATATTTCAGTGACCACCTGGACACCACATTTAATTATCTTCACATAGCAAAATAAAATCAGGTTTTTTTTTTTTCAAAATAAATGTTCATTCAAATATACATGCAAAAAACACTTTTATCAAAATGTTTAAGAAGTAGCTGCATAACTGTTACACTAATGTATATATAAAATAAGTGTGTATACCATAAAATAATAACTTAGGTCAACATAATTGATATAATGATACAGTTGACTCTCGGTATCTCGAATTTGAAGGGACCAGGGAATTTACTTCAAGATAAACGATATTCGAGAAAGGAGGAGTTGATATCATTATATCATCTCGAGACTATATGTACATATTAAAGTTCAAAGTAGTGAATAACTTAATTTCTTTTGTAGGCTAAACATCATAAACCTGAACTATTTCAAACTGAATATTGCAAATATGCTTTCTTTAAAAACAAATAAACCAATTTCTAAAATAATATGTGTGAAACATCGTACGAAAACGAAAGTAGCAGGTTGCGTGAACTGGAAGTACGCATTGATGTGCGCATTTGTTATATAAAGAAGAAATAAATAATGAATTAATTAATTACCAATTATACATCATAAATCCTAAACATTTTAATCTCTAATTAAAACCTGTCAAACTGTAATATAACAGCTATATCGAGTATAATCTATGAATTAAGTAATTATAACAGCGTGTCAATTACCCATGATGACCGGCAGTCAGTTAAATTTTAATAACCAAATGGTGACAAGTCTGTAACAATGACAATGCCTCACCTTAATGTTGACAATTTGACAATTCTGACAGCTGTTTTTCACACTTCAACTTCATGAGAAGAAATTAAGTAAGAAATCGAATTACGGGACTGAAAAATCGCTTCGACATACCCGGAGTCTCAGTAAGTAACCGGAGTTAAATCATATAAGTAAAGAAGGAATATTGACTTTGAAAAAAATTCAACTTGCGCCGAATTTCGACTTAAGCGAGTTTGAGTTACCAAGAGTTGACTGTGTATAATAATTTTCTTCCCATAAGTACCATACGACACAGTCAATTATAACCTGTCCATCTTTTCTGCCATGTTTAATGTCTATCATTTTATGAAGTGTCTAAAAGCATCAAAAATAGCATTTTTTAACACATCAATACTTTGTTTTTAAAATATGACCTTATGTATTTTTTAGACAGATAAAATAATTTATCTATTTTACCCATAGTAAAATTTTACTAATCTTATAACACCAGTTTGCTATTTAGAAGACATCGTAATTCAAGTCTCAGCTAATGTTAAAGAAATTGTTCATAAGTCTGCAATATCAAGACAAAGCTACTGACCACAATTCATTAGTCTGAATAAAGCTGTGACCTTTTGACTATTCATTTATAAGGTAAATGTTGATGCTGCATAACAGATGCCAAAACAACCACAATATCTCACTCTCAGCACATCATGCTCTTGTGAAATAACCTCAAAAATACACAGAATCTGTATTGTTGTATTAACATAGTTCCTAACTGTTAAATAAGTTACCTGGAAAGCAGTGTCTTTTCTGTGACTCCTAGAGTCTGTGAAAGTTCTGGCATGTTTTCAAATTCTTCTTTGCCAATCTTTGCCTCAAAATCTTCAACTTTCAACTCGGAAACCTCAGATATGCGTCTTTTGTTGAAGACGGTAATTCTTACAATTAAGAAATATGCAAATTTCACATAATTATTGTATGTTGGATTTTTTGTTTTCATGTATGTACATATCTCATCTTGGACGTAGTCTTTCATCACCCGTAATTATCTTATTGCAGAACACACACATGCGAACTGGTCTCTGTAAGAGAAAACGATTTTTATAATTTTTATTAACATTACACTTCGCAAATGGTATTTTTAATTTGGACCAAGAAAGTCTTAACAAGATGGTCACTAAAACCATTAACTGCTGACATGAATGCTTTGAAAAGATATTTTAGGTACTGACAGCTGGGCAGTTCATCTAACCATCATTTCTGGGTAGTTCTCACTAACTAGACAGAAAAATCCGCCAATGTCACTAAAATAAGCAGAGGTAGAAAATCTTAACTCACATGGGTTTATCTCGAATGGCTTAGAATATGTTCTACTTTTTTTTCTTGCGCACACAATGTAAACAAAAGACTTTTGACAATTGATTTCAAATTTTGACAATTTTTCAATTTATTCTGTATTAACACTTCAAATCACAAGTTCTCTGATTTATGTGCATATAAAAGTAGCTTAAATCTGCTATTATCGGTGTGATGTTTAACTCCATGTTATCTTATTATCAATCTCTTTTCATCT
This sequence comes from Ruditapes philippinarum, assembly GCF_026571515.1. Classification (NCBI taxonomy): domain Eukaryota; kingdom Metazoa; phylum Mollusca; class Bivalvia; order Venerida; family Veneridae; genus Ruditapes; species Ruditapes philippinarum. The sequence continues at coordinate 80,270 of NW_026865132.1, forward strand.
GAATCGATGAAATGTGTTTCCTCCATTTTGAAATTGTGTATTGAAAATAGGGTTGTTATGCAGTTCATACGCATTAAAAAGTAGTCCCTTATATTTTATGCATTTCTTCGTTTTATTGAATTTTTTATTCCATCCGCAAATTAGTGAGAAAAATAATCAATCACTGGGTGTGGTTTAAGATCGGGATATCCAAACCCTCGGGTGCCCGGTTCCCAACCGTAAACTCCAGAGGCTCGTTTCAGATTGGAACCAGTTACTCTTGGGTTTGGCTATCCTGATCTTCAAGCACACCCAATGATAGATTCTATTCTTCTGGTTGGTTCCAATATTAAACTGTAACAATTATTAGTGACAGCAAACTTTCTCTCACAAGGTTTCTAAATTCAATGGGATTCAAACTCATTGCAGAAGGAAGCTGTACTTAACAAACACATTTTTTCTTACCACTTGACTAGAAAGATGGTCTTTGGCAAAATATTGGTTCTGTTAAGATTACTAGATGACCATTAGAACCTGCACATCTCATCTGAGGGGTCACCCTAGTTTTATTTTCTATTCTATGCCATGTTAAACATGTGATCCCTTTGGACATTGCCAATTTTGAACTGAGGGGAATGATTTGAAATTTGTAGAGGACCAATAGATAACATTACATACAAACTACAAATGCTATAGGTTTCTTAAACTTTTTAATTATTTCGCCATACAAATTTAGCTTTAGAATCCTATGTAAAACATGTGACCCCTACGGACATGGCCAATATTGACACAAGGGACACAATTTGGAAAACTTGGTAAAGGATCACTAGATAACAATACCAAACAACACTACACTTGGGCTAGAGGTTTAAAAAATATGATTTTTTGCTATTTATTCCATGATTGTAAATAATGATCGTAAAGTGTAATAACTCCTTTCATCGCAAGCAGTTCAAGATCAATATTTATGCAAAAACGTAATTAAATTGTTGAATTAGTCAGTCACCTGTTTCGTTATTTTCTTGTTCTACTTTTCATGCCTCTGCACTTCCTGAAAAAAAGAAGAACAGCCTCATACATGTCCTTTTGACCACAAATGATACAATAAAAATGTGAATGAGGAAATATGTAATTTGTTTCCATATTCCGCATATTATTCTGTTCGGTTAAGACATTTATGAACATGGAACATTGCAACACGGATATTTCATCCCTAAATGACATTACTTAGGTCATGCTTATAGTTTGATATCATCTTCTGCTTCAAGCATTCAAATCTCTAAAACCATTTGACATAATAAGCTGAAACTTTCACATTTTCCTTTCAGGTTGTGTTCCAAAACATACAGAAATTTGCCTTTAATAAAGTTTTTGCCAAAAAGTACATTTCCTAAAGAGAATGTCATGTCTAAGCTTATAGCACTACAATTCCATTCACTTCAGCTTTTTCAAAACCAAATATCTAATAACACCACTTTCTTAAGAATGAATTAAAGATTTTCATGATCACAATCAACCAAACAATATAGATTCCCACATAGGCAGACATTTAACTCACATTTCGTGGACAAACATTCTACCATTATTAAGCAGACACAATATTAGACATATTTTTTTTAAAGATGTACTGTAAATCACTTTATATTCGCGTGATCTTTATTTCGCGATTTCAGTGTCTCTGATATATTTCGTGGTTTCATAAATTCGTGGTGGACAGGGGTGAAAGTTAATTTCGTGATTGCATAAAAAATATTATCGGAAGTTGTTTTCTTAAATTAACTGAGAATAATATTCATCAGCGGCGAGTGGCGCTAAATTACGTCATTAAATGCGTCGCCAGAAGCAGTATTGATAATCGGCTTAAAAACCAATACACGAATACACAAATTTTTATACTGTGTCTACCTCAAGTATGTAAACTTTAAAACATTATACATATACTTTGTGTGTACTCAACACCGATCATGAACCTTGAATCAACAATAATTCTTCCAAAAATCCTGAACCAAATTTCATGAATTGTTCATGAAGTAACCACAGAATTAGATTAAGTTCTCTCTTGATTATTATTTCATCCTGCTTTAACTTCATTATTTTTTTTTGTAACATGCACAGTTTTTGTTACCACAGAATTTAAGTTTTGTCTTCAAAGGGAAAACAGGTCTAACTCCAAACTGGCCCAAACAACATCACATAATTAACCATATGACACCAAATATTATAGACATTTAAGCCACAAGATCCAGACCGTACAGCTCTGCAACTTGAGAATGAAATCTTTGTAACAAATAGTCTGCTCTTTCTTATTCCAGCATTTTAATGGAGTCCCCAAGAAGTAAATATTTGCCTTCATAAAGCAATGCAACAAGACAAAATTCCCCTCAGTCATGGAAGTCTGTAGTGCAATAACCATACCTGAAACCCAGTTGCCTTCAGTGATGAATAGTTTTTCTCCATACTTACTTGAAAATCAGGATTGCTTCTGCATTCCATCTTTCTCTAAATTTCGTTTATGGCCAGCAGATGACACAGGATCATTTCACTTCATCTGAAGTTAGAATGAATTGAAACATTTTAACTTTACACTCAAAGTAAAAACATTTAAAATTACATAATAAATTAAAAATATCCATGATAACAGTAATAGCAGTAAGTAAGTGGTGACTTGCCTACTTTAAATGGTGGTCTCAATAAGTGAGTCTGCAACATTATTTGTAGAGTCAGAAAGTTTCATGGACTTGATGCGCAGCAAAGTTGGATGTTTTTTGTAACACAGCCATCATCACTGAATGCTAAAAAATGTACATGTACCATCTTCTTGATTTAATACATGCTGTATACAGTGAACAGAGGGAGTCAACACCTCCCATATGTATGCTGTATATACCAACTATAGCAGGCCCACTAACTTGAACATACGTTTTCTGCTTTTTATCCCACCGTTGCTCCCCCCCCCCCAACAGGTTCAATGCCCATATATCAAGACACTAGATTGAGTTACTTGTCATACCAACAGCAATAATATTACTGCTTGATTCAAGTTAATAGTCTACTGACCCCCTACCATTTTGTTTAGTTCTTTCTCTGATTTTAGATAACACTGAAGTCTATTAGCCCTTATTGTTCCAACAAACAGAATCTATTTTTCTTTCATTGTTTTTACTAGGGTCGGACTTGATTGAACCTGCTCTGGAGTCGCTGGAGTACTCTGATTATCTTGGCAATCAAGCGTACTGCAGGTTCAACCGGAGTAGATGATTTCGTTGCGTGTAAACAAATATGGCGGCATTGATGTATGTAGCACTAGATTTTTTGCTTGAAACAAGCAGCAGCTCAGAAGATAAAGCTGAAAATGATACGAATGAATTAGCACTGCTTGCATTATCAACGTAAGGCAATACACTTGTCATTTACACAATAACTTTTTGTGAGTAGAAAATATAGGTCTGGTGGGTAGAGGTCATCTGCATTAAAAATTTGGTCACACATTATGAATATATTCTTCTTCCGATAACTATTCAGGAGACACATTCTACTTTGAAAATGACAAAACATCACTTGAGGAATCCTTTAATGCAGACATATGGTGTGTCACTAAATGATTACCTGATCATTAATGAAAAAAAAGAAAACATGAAGAATTGAAAGACTTAACAATAATATAAGAAACCCCAAATATGAGTTATATTTTTATATTACATAATGCATATTTTTGTACATTTTTATGCCCCCACAATGTGGGAGCATATAGCGTTTCACTTGTCCGTCCGTACGTCCCGAAATCTTGTGAACGCAACTCATCTTAAACCGGATGGCAGATTTTGCTTAAACTTACAGGGATGAACAACCTTAATGTGTAGATGGCAGTAAAGTAAGGAATTTTTGCTGCGACCAAATTTAACAGAATTATGGCCCTTTGTTGATTTTTTCACTATATACTATGTAGAAATTTTGTGAACCCAACTCCTCTTAAACCGAATGGCAGATTTTGCTTAAACTTACAGGGATGAACAACCTTAAGGTGTAGATGGTAGTAAAGGAAGGAATTTTTGCTGCAACCAAATTTTACAGAATTATGGCCCTTTGTTGATTTTTTCACTATATACTATGTAGAAATTTTGTGAACGGAAATCCTCTTAAACCGGATGGCAGATTTTGCTTAAACTTACAGGGATGAACAACCTTAAGGTGTAGATGGTATTGAAGGAAGGAATTTTCGCTGTGACCAAATTTTACAGAATTATGGCCCTTTGTTGATTTTTTCACTATATACTATGTAGAAATTTTGTGAATGCAACTCCTCTTTGACCGGATGGCAGATTTTGCTTAAATTTCCAGGGATGAACAACCTTAATGTGTAGATGGTAGTAAAGGAAGGAATTTTTGCTGCGACCAAATTTAACAGAATTATGGCCCTTTGTTGATTTCTTCATTATATACTATGTAGAAATTTTGTGAACGCAACTCCTCTTAAACCGGATGGCAGATTTTGCTTAAACTTCCAGGGATTAACAACCTTAATGTGTAGATGGTAGTCAAGGAATGAATTTTTGCTGCGACCAAATTTAACAGAATTATGGCCCTTTGTTGATTTTTAGTTTTCAACTTGTGGCACATGTAGTCCAAAAAATATTTGACCTAGAGTCATAGGATTGACAAAACAGTGGCGTGTGGGGGCATCCGTGTCCTATGGACACATTTCTAGTTGTATCTATATTTTTCTTGTTTGTATTTTCAAATTTAAACCTTGAAATAACATGTATTAGTCCCCTACCGGTTTACCGGAGGACACTTTAGGTTTACCCTCTGTCTGTCTGTCTGTCCGTCCGTCTGTCCGTCCGTCTGTCAGTCAGTCCGTCCACAAAACTGGATCCTGCGATAACTTGAAAAGTACTGAAAATATTTTTATGAAAATTGGTATATGGATAGATGGCAGTATGGAGATTATGCACGTCTTTTTCTTTTCTTCGTATGTTGAAAATTATGGTTGCTATGGCAACAAATAGGCTGAAAATATGGCAAATTTTACACATAAACTGGATCCAGTGATAACGCAAAAGTACTGGAAATATTTTTATGACACTTGACATATGGGTAGATGGCAGCCTTGAGATTATGCACGTCTTTTTCTTTTCTTCATATGTTGAAAATTCTGGTTGCTATGGCAACAAATAGGCTGAAAATATGGCAAATTTTACACATAAACTGGATCCAGTGATAAAGCAAAAAGTACTGGAAATATTTTTATGAAACTTGACATATGGGTAGATGGCAGTCTTGAGATTATGCACGTCTTTTTCTTTTTTTTCCTATGTTGAAAATTCTGGTTGCTATGGCAACAAATAGGCTGAAAATATGGCAAATTTTACACATAAACTGGATCCAGTGATAAAGCAAAAAGTACTGGAAATATTTTTATGAAACTTGACATATGGGTAGATGGCAGTCTTGAGATTATGCACCTCTTTTTCTTTTCTTCCTATGTTGAAAATTCTGGTTGCTATGGCAACACATAGACTGAAAATATGGCAAATTTACACATAAACTGAATCCAGTGATAACTCAAAAAGTACTGGAAATATTTTTATGAAAATTGGTAAATGGATAGATGGCAGTATGGAGATTATGCACGTCTTTTTCTTTTCTTCCTATGTTGAAAATTCTGGTTGCTATGGCAACAAATAGGCTGAAAATATGGCAAATTTTACACATAAACTGGATCCAGTGATAAAGCAAAACGTACTGGAAATATTTTTATGAAACTTGACATATGGGTAGATGGCAGTCTTGAGATTATGCACGTCTTTTTCTTTTCTTCCTATGTTGAAAATTCTGGTTGCTATGGCAACACATACTAAATATGGCAAATTTTACACATAAACTGAATCCAGTGATAACTCTAGTACTGGAAATATTTTTATGAAACTTGACATATGGGTAGATGGCAGTCTTGAGATTATGCATGTATTATCTGTTCTTCCTATTTTGAAAAAAATATCAGTTGCCTTGGCAACAAATAGGCTTAAAACATGGCAAATATAACAATATTTGTGATTAGTCAAAAAGAGCTTAAAATTTTTATGAAATTGCATCTTTAATTCAAGAGTTATCTCCTGTTTAAGAATTTTGCTTTTAAAATGTTATATTTTGGTAACAGGGATGTTTCAAATATTAACTTTAGAGGGTCCTTCAGTCCGTCTGTCTGTCTGTTCATAAGAACTGTTTCCTGTGATCACTTTTAAAGAACTTTTCCAACAAATTTACTTAAAATAGAGGAAAATTGAAACATTAGTGAATGACCCTTCAGAATGTTGATCGGGTTCTAACCGGTAGGGGACTTATGGATTGCTTGCAATACTATGATAATTGCTTGTTTTTACAGTAATAACTTCTTTAAACTTTGGGATAGAAACCATCATTCTTAACATGTCAAACATACTTAAGATATTGTTAAATTAACACATTTTGCTTAAGCCTAGGAAGCACTGTAGGTCTTTTTAGCACTTTTCTTTGTTCAACAGATGGACTGTTTTTTATAGAGTAAATACAAACAAATACAGAATAATAGTTGAGTGAAATATCACAACTTTGTTTCCTTCTTAGTTTTTGACATGTATAACTTCAAAGTGAAAACCCATTAATAAATTAATTCTACTTTTCAAACAATTCCAAAACATACCTATAAAAGAGACAGTTTAAGGTTAGACAGTCATAATTTCTTGGACTGTCAATAAAGGATATATTTTGACTTATACTGTCTATGTGTATTTCTACAGGTATGTTAAACTTTATTTTATATTTTAACTCATGTTAAACTTTATTTTATATTTTAACTCTTTTTCTAAAATCTATAGAAAATGAAATTTTATAAACTTACTTTAATTACTGACTTGTTAAAATATAAATGTTTTACTTACAACATATTTTTTCATAGTTTGACTTATTTTTGGAACACATGAGTACTTTGAACATTGATTTTTGTAATGTAATTTAGGTATTCTATTATATGCATTTTGTTGACATGGTACCTGTTACCTATTTTAATTATCAAAATGTTCTCATAACGCTAAGTGAGTAATAATTATTTCCCCAACGTAATTTTAATAAATAATTGTTATTATATTGAAATAAATTATCTTAGAATTTTATATATTGATGTACATGTATTGAGAATTCTTAATTAAGAATATTTCTTATCATACATTGTATTTGTAATATAATTTCTTGGACTGTCAATAAAGGATATATTTTGACTTATACTGTCTATGTGTATTTCTACAGACTATAAACAAAATAAAAATCCTTCCCCTCAAACACGCAGTTCGTTAGAGATCGTTAAAATAATGAAAAATTTGACATTTTTTTTATAAAAAACGTGTCTTACACCAAGCATAAGATGGTCAATTGCCGGGCATAGTTTGGTTGTTTTCGATTAAAGTTCTGTCTACAATCAGTCATATTACTAATTAACCTCCTCAACGCCTCCAGACTACTCCTCATAAACTACTGGTGCAATTTTATCCAAACTTTACAGGAATGATCAGTACCAAGTCTAGTTGTGCACTGTCTGTCCGTCTGTCACAAAACTTGTCCCAACATGAAATTGGCCATCATGAGGCGACATGAGATCACTGGATTGCTCTTGTCAAATATGTAAGATTTACGTTCATTGCTACTTTTTGCATTTGCGGCCTTAACATTTTTGTAAGCTATATAGTTTTCATACCTGATGCACACTGGTCTTGTGAAAATGCATAGCCTTTCATTCGGAGTTCAGCTGCTATTTGTTCAAATGCCCTCTTCTTACTAAGAAGCCCTTGGTCAATTTTTGTTTGACGAATCTTATACTCTTCTATAAGTAAGAGAGTTGCCTCCTTTGTCCAGGAAATAAGCTCTTGATCTTCTTTTTATGCCACTATAATCGCCTCATCAGAAGAACTTGCATTGACTGTGACCCCTGACGTGTGTTCAATGTTATCTGAAAAAAAGAATTTTTCCCTTATCTTTTGGTAGAGCTTCACACTTGGTTTTTATGTGCAAAATTATTTGAGATTTTCACAAGTGGATTTATGACTGTTTTCCTCTGATGATATTATTAACTCTAGTTCTTATCTGAGCTATTGTTCTTTTTGGAAGTTTTTTAGCTGCAATTTTTAAAACTGTTCCAGTTGACATGAGTTTCTCCTTAAGACACGAAGAGAAAATCCCATTGAAAATTTGTATTTCATCTTGAGACCATCGTTGCTTGTAATGCTTGGTGTGAATGTTTGTTGGCGATTGTTCATCCTCTGAGCTGCTGTCAGTGTCCATGAATGTGGGATCTCTTACTGAGTCATCAGTATCACTGTCTGTAAATTGATATGAACAAGTATACTTATCAAAGCAAGAACACTGACCAAGTTTTGAGAAAATTGAATTTCCATTATGTAAAATAATCTGGAAACCAAGTGATCCATCGGAAGCATTAATCACAACAAAATTACAAGAGAATTGCAGACTCGGTTTGACTGAGACTGTACATGAGGGATAATGAATACGTGCAACATCCCTCACACCCTCTAGCACCAGCTTGAGCGGTTCTCAACACTTAATAGTGTTGGCATTACTGATCCCGAAGGACCAGAAAAATATAACAACACTGAATTGAAGTACGGGGCAACTTTTTACAGCTGCCACACAGCACTTGACACCTGCTGTTGTGAAGTATAAAAATATGGAAACCAATTGATCCCTCTGAAGCATTAATCACAACAAAATTACAAGAGAATTGCAGACAAAGTTGTTTGCCCAGAGTTGCTTTATGAATGGAGTGATTATTGAAGCCGGCCCTTATGGCTGTTGGAGCCTTAACATACAGTAAGATAACTCAAGCTTAGACAATGAGAGCAACTTGGTAAATTTCAACAAACACAATGATTGTCGAGTCATCATATGAGAAAAGGAAAATATGCTCAGTCAGTATACTGTATAAGCTGGCACTGTTCTATCAAATACATCAATGTATACAAATTCTGTAGATTTATTTACATTTGACACCTAGTACATTTTTCAACTGAAGACATGTTGGATCTAGAAACTAAAACCAGCGCATTTATTTCTGTCCAGCCGCTGACCTGCCCAGTATTTAGTCGAAAGAGAGCCAAACATTGGTTCAGTTGTCTTTGGTGAGTACACAACTTGGAAATATGTCTAGTGTGGTTTGTTGTTTCTGTGTAACAATTATTGCATGCATATTAAATATTCTAGAAAAAAGTGGTTGGGTTAAATATTGGACATTGTTCCGGAAAATATACATGAAGTTCACATACCACTTAAGTTCAATTCATGAGGGTGTGGTTTTTTTCTTCGGCGCTTCACTCGCCCACATGGTTTTGACTGTTTCTTTGGCGTTTCTCTCCCCTCTCATGACACAGGAGATTCTTCTCTGAAAGTTCATCTGTAATTATTAAAATTAAGCCAATAATTAAATACTGAGAGCTTGACAATGGTTACAACTGTCTCGGACAAGTACACAATTTGAAAATATGTTTTATTTGTTTGTTGTTTCTGTGTTTATTTACCGTAGAAGCTGTTAAAACAGACTGATGCTGTTGTTTCATTTACCTTTGCCCATATATATTTACATCAATATAAACAGTATTTATATATGCAGTCCCTCTGTCCAGTTTAATGAAATTAAACTATACATCAGATAGAAATCTGCCTACTTCTACATATATACAATCCCTTCTGAAAAGATTCTGCCCACTTTTACAGAGTGAATCTATACATCAAATAAATGTGTGCCTTCTTTTATGGTTATGTAACCCTGAGGCAATAATTGCATGCATATTAAATAGACTAGATAAAGGCAATATACTTCATTAAATATTAGCAGATAAAACACCTGATTCTGATTGGTCAATCTTCATGGTTACAAGACAATTGACATTACGCCGCCTGTCAATCAAACAGGCAGGGGTCACAGAGATAAGCCAATCAGCGATTGTTATCAGTTCCACGCTAGATGCCTACGATGTCCACCATTTTCCTTAGACAAGCTACGTGTCTAAGACAATGGTGCAGAAGTATTTTAGAATGAAATTATTTTAATTTTCTGTAAATTTAAAGCTTTTTGTATCATATATCAATTAAGTTACCAAATATACTGACATTAGTTTATTATACAATAAGTCAATAATTTTCTACATATGGAAATAATAAGTACGAAACATTTATCCTGGCTATACATAATGCATTGAAAAGGGAAAAGGTTTAAACAAATCCACTTTTCCCATTCTATCTATTAATAATCCCTCATACCTCATCTGGATCCAGACAAATGTCCATGGAACTCAAGGAAACTCATCAGTATCGTTACCGTGATATTTTCATTAAATTTGAGCCATGGGTTCACCCCCATACCTCATCTGCATCAAGCCAAATGTCCATGGAACTATAGGAAACTCATCAGTATCGTTAGAGTGATATTTTCATTTAATTTGAGCCATGGGTTCACCCTCATACCTCATCTGGATCCAGCCAAATGTCCATGGAACTAAAGGAAACTCATCAGTATTGTTAGAGTGATATTTTCATTTAATTTGAGCCATGGGTTCACCCTCATACCTCATCTGGATCCAGACAAAAGTCCATGGAACTAAAGGAAACTAATCAGTATTGTTAGAGTGATATTTTCATTTAATTTGAGCCATGAGTTCACCCTCATACCTCATCTGGATCCAGCCAAAAGTCCATGGAACTCAAGGAAACTCATCAGTATCGCTACGGTAATATTTTCAATAAATTTGAGCCATCGGTTCACCCCCATACCTCATCTGGATCCAGCCAAAAGTCCATGGAACTAAAGGAAACTCATCAGTATTGTTAGAGTGATATTTTCAATACATTTGAGCCATGGGTTCACCCCCATACCTCATCTGGATCCAGCCAAAAGTCCATGGAACTCAAGGAAACTCATCAGTATCGTGACCGTGATATTTTCATTTAATTTGGGCCAAAAGTCCATGGAACTATAGGAAACTCATCAGTATCGCTACGGTAATATTTTCAATTAATTTGAGCCATGGGTTCACCCCCATACCTGATCTGGATCCAGCCAAATGTCCATGGAACTATAGGAAACTCATCAGTATCGCTACAGTAATATTTTCAATACATTTGAGCCATGGGTTCACCCTCATACCTCATCTGGATCCAGCCAAAAGTCCATGGAACCCAAGGAAACTCATCAGTATCGCTACGGTAATATTTTCAATAAATTTGAGCCATGGGTTCACCCCCATACCTCATCTGCATCAAGCCAAAAGTCCATGGAACTGAAGGAAACTCATCAGTATCGCTACGGTAATATTTTCACTATTTAACAATCCTGCTTTTATATTGGATTTGACCATTAATGTAACATATTATGTTACGTTGACTGGGGTGTCTTTTTATTTCTGTTTTCCCATATGATAAATCGCAGGATTGAACCGCTCCAATAATATTTGGAGTTAAGTAAAAGTGCATTTACTTGATTTAATCAACAAATATTAATCAAAGCTGTAAAAACATATATTGATAGCATTTTACTTAAATGTTATAACTTCTTCAAATGTGAGATCCAGACAGATATATAATATATCTTATTTATCAGACACATTTGCAGACACAAATGATCAAGACGATTTGAATGATCACATAGAAGTACCAAATATACATTTCTAAAATGGAGCTGCTGTCTGTAAGTTCTAACGAGTTTTAGTGTGAAATATATTTAGTGATATGCAGTATTACACATAAGTATGTGCACGTAGAAATATATATTCAGCTTATATAATGAAATGTCAATGATATTTGTAAAAAAAAAATCATTTTCTGAACAGTGGTGAAAATTTGGACTATTGACATGATTGATAAAGTAAAATCTCCTTTACTTCCTCATATGACGATAAATTTGATTTATAATTTAACACATGGCAATTAATTCGCTTTGGTAGGACTGTAACTGATACATTTTATCACAGTAAAATGTATGGCAGTGTCATGTATGTCAGTTATCTAGGATTTTGAGCTATATTAGATTTGAACTAGAAAGGGTTGTTTTCGAGCAAAGCGTCAAAAACAGATGTCTCCCCTCAAAACAGTCTTTGATCTAAAGAAAGAAAGACAACTTTATATTTAGGTAAATAAGAGTTATGGTTCCTGTACACTTCACTTCCTCCCATTGATCTTTACCATTGTATGAAGTTTTATAAAATTCTATCCAGTAGTCTTCACGGTATGCTCCAGACAAGAAAAAGTATCAAAGGGCAATAACTCACTAATAAGTTTAATAAGAGGTAAGGTTCATGTATACTTCACTTCCTCTCATTGTTCTTTACAAATGTATGAAGTTTTACCAAATTCCATCCAGAAGTTTTCATGTTATGCTCCAGACAAGAAAAAGTATCAAAGGGCAATAACTCATTAATTAGTTTAATAAGAGTTATGGTTCCTGTATACTGCACTTCCTCTCATTGTGCTCTACCATTGTATGAAATTTTATCAAATTCCATCCAGTAGTCTTCACGGTATGCTCCCGAAAAGAAAAAGTATCAAAGGGCAATAACTCATTAATAAGTTGTATAAGAGTTATGGTTCCTGTATACTGCACTTCCTCTCATTGTGCTTTACCATTGTATGAAGTTTTATCAAATTCCATCCAGTAGTTTTCATGTTATGTTCCTCACAAGAAAAAGTATCAAAGGGCAATTACTCAGTAATTAGTTTAATAGGAGTTATGGATCTTGTGCAGTGCACTTCATTGCCTCATGTTCTTTCCATATGTGAGGTTTCATTTCAATATCTGTAGTAGATCAGCAGTTATCATCAAGATAAAGTGTGAACGAAAATATCAACAAAGGGCAATAATGCAAAATTCAACAAAGGGCAATAACTAAAAAAATATTCATGCTAGAGTTATGGACCTTGTGCACTGCACTCCCTCGTCTCATGATTTTTCCATATATGAAGTTTCATATCAATAGCAGTAGTAGATCAAGAGTTATCGTCCGGACAAAGTGTGAAAAAAAATATCAACAAAGGGCAATAACTCAAAAAGTATTTATGCTAGAGTTATAGCCATTGTGCACTGCACTTCCCCTCATTATGCTCTTTCCATATATGAAGTTTCAATTCAATAGCAACAGCAGTTCAGGAGTAATCGTCCGGACAAGAAGTGTGACAGACAGACAACAGACAGACAGACAGACAACAACAGACAACTCTGACAAAAACAATATGTCTCCCCCATATATATATGGGGGAGACATAATTAATCTGTACCAACTCTTTATATCTTTCTGAGGAAAAAAATTAAAATTATCAATTGTTAATCGTTTAAACATTCATGTACCCTGGCATATATAACACATATTTGGCAATTACTTTTAATAAAGCACAATTATTGATTTTATTGTTTTATTCATATCATTATTAAAGTTTTCATTTCCTAAATGATTTTGCGTCTAAAACTGATATTCCATTGCATTAAGAGAATGCTACATTTGATCATAAAATTGTATGTGAAAGATATAGGGTAGCCATCTTTAATTTGACACAATGACAGCTATATTGACGAAGGGAATTGTGGCAACTTGTCATTTCATATTCAATTTAAATATTGAAGTTTAAATAAATGATCCATTAACCAACTCTTCAATGTATTGAAACATCTTGAGAACAACCTTGTATGATACGTATGTACGGTAGCCATCTTGGATTTGGCAGCCATATTGGATTTTGAAAATGTGGCATCACTTATTTGTGGGTTGCCTGAATATGAATATTGGATAAAGACGATTTTATAAACTGTTCATTTCTTTCCAGACAACCCATATGTGACATAAGCCTATATATAAACTATTGATATATGCAGGGTTTCAGCTAGGATTTTGAAACCTTTAGTCACTTTTGCGGAAGACAAAAACTTGCCACTTTTTTTTCCAAGCCAATAAATTCATAAGCGTATAAATAAATAAAAAAACACATCATTATTTCATGTTTAGTATTTTATAAATATTTTATAAAGTAATTATTTTTTAACTCCCACCATAATACACAACGGCACTTTGTGCTTATGTCATGGCCCGGTGTCCGTCGTCGTCGTCCGTAAACTTTTTTTAACTCCCACCATAATACACAACATCTTTACACATTTGGGATACACTTTGACACAAACTCTCATTGCAGAACTTGTAAAATCGACAGTAACAAGTGACTGTGTTATGTACAAGCACTAAATGATATAAGTATGCTTCGCCTGCACAAATAAGTAGGCCCAGGGCAGACTTTTGCTTCAGCACTACAGGCAGCAGTTCATACTTCAACTGACAATGATCTTTATCCCTTAAGTAATGTCCGGACTTCACCGAAACATTTAACACTTCTCTGATACTTTTGCATTTTAAATCAATGACTTCAGCAACCATGTCAGGAACAAAATCCTTTTGATACACAATAATTGGTTCTTCATTGCAATGCTCGTCAAAAAGGTTTGATCTCTTATGTGGCCGTGCGTCTTCAGTTTTCTGTTTTTTTTGGAGGTGTTCCCTCTGGCGAAGTTTCTGGGCTGCTGTAAGTAAAGGTGGGTATGAAGAATATTTTCCTCACAGCGGGATCGTTTGTGGCTCCTCCCCCCATGGAAGTAACTGTGCAGTGTGGTAACAATTCCTCGAATAAGCTGGATACCATTGCTCGTCCCCGTGCATTTGACATATTGTGTATGAAG
>NW_026865133.1:0-99494 GCF_026571515.1 Ruditapes philippinarum
TAATTATTGTTTGGGTCAAAAGGTTTTTAAATTTACCCTTTAAAAAAGTTTAAAAAATTTTTTTTTTAAAAAAAAGAAAAAAGGGTACGTGAGTTGGAAAAGGGGTTATCAAAAGTTTCCCTTATGTTTGTAAAACTTTTCAAAAAGGGGTGTCGCAGAAAAAAAAAAATTTTTTATCATGAATTGGGGCAAACCCGTAAAAGAAAAAATCACCCAAAAAGTTAAGTTTTTACGGAATAAAAGTGAAAGGACTTTTTTGGGGGTTGATCTATGTTTACTGTGATTTGTACTGAAAAGGGCACCCTTTGCTTTGGGAAACAGTATTAGTAAATTTTTTTAAAAAAAAGTGATAAAACGTTTAGAATCTGTAATATGTGTAAAAAAGCTTTAAAAAGAGTATCCCCGAAAAACTTAAGGTTTTTAAATTAATTTTTTTTTAATAACCCCAAAAATAATTCATAGTCAAAATTTTATTAAAAACCCTAAAATATACATATACTTTCCCTTTTTTAACTTTACATTTCGTGATAAACGTATTTTTTTTTATTTAAATTTTAAAATTTTTCCCTAAAAAACAATTTTAATTAGTTTGACCCAAAATTTAATCAAAAAATTAACTAAAAAAGGGGAGAAAATGCAGCAGATTTTTCAAATTTGGGTACTATTATTTAAGGTTTTTCAATTAAAAAATCGCAAATTTGATTCGAATAGGGATTTTTTTCTTTCAGAAAAGCCAACTTTTTTAACGAAAAGTTTATAGTTACTATAATTTTTTAGGGTGTAAAATAAATTTTTGCAAAAAAATTTTATTTAATTTCCTTTTAAGCAATGCATAAGGGTAAAAAACTCAGGATAAATTTTTAAAAGGGGAATTTCCCCTTTTGAATTTTTTAAAGTGGGCCCAAATGGGTTTTGTGGAGATTATGGGTTTTTTTTGCAAAAAGTTTTCCGTATGATATTTTAAATTTTGAAACATAATTTTATTTTGGGCTCAAAGGTTTTTAAAAAACAGAGAAAGGGGGGGCCCTTAAATGCCCTCGGGAAAACAAAAATTAAATAGGGGTTTCAAATGATTTTGATAAAAAAGCTTTCAAAAAAAGCGTCTAAATTGAATAAATTATTAACCCGCCCAAAATTTTTTGCCAAAATTGGGTTTAAAGGAAATTTTTTGTAAAATTTTTGAAATTTGGGGTTTTTGTAACAAAAAATATTTAAACCCTTTTATGTCAAGCTTTTTGGAAAAAAAATTTGCATAATTTTAAAAAATGGAAGGTCCCTTCGGGTTTAAGAAGGGGAAAAACGAATGTTGAATTTTTGGGGGTAAATTTTTCACCATTTCCCAAAAAGCCCTTTTTGGGTTTTTTTTTCCCTTTGTTCCCCGGCGAAACCTTTTAAATCAGCATTATCAAAATCAAAACTTTAGCTTCAAATTCTTTGTTGGGCATAACGGCAATAACAATATACTTGCGATGTAATATTGTATCTATCAAAATAACATTTTAATTTATTTTTGACTTTAAAAACGATCTCGTTCTGTGAATTTTGCCATTGTTTGAGACTGAATGTATTACACTGACATAAATTTTTAAATTACCTTTGCTCGAGTCCGCCAGACGATTCATTAGATATGACTTTCCAGTTCTGTACAAACCCGCGACGGCTACAACAACCATTGGCCAATCTATCTTTGCTATTTGATCAAATACTTGTTCCTCGCTCTTTAAAAGTATTTTAGTTTCTTCTTCAATTTCGTTTTTTACATTTTCAGCACTGATCAAGCACATGGGATGTTGGAATATTTCCATTTCATTTGGAGACCACCTGCTGCAAATATTATCACAACTTGCTTTAAATATCTAAGCAAATCTATACAATCTTTTTGTTCTTGTATTATGGAATTTGACTTTGATTTGACGTTGTCTTTTCAATATATGCTCTAAAACATATAAGAGAAAGGGAACCAATGGATGTCAATTCTCAAACTAATCAGAATTAAACAAATCAGCAACAAAAGGAAAACATATATAACTTCTAAACGTCGCCTTGCACAAGTATGAGTCAATACATACAAAAAAGCAAAGTCAACGACATTGGTGGCGGGAATGACAAACATTAGAAAAATATTTTTGTTTAATTACATTGTCTTATATATATTGTCTTCAAATAATACATCTATATAAAGACTTACCGGCTTTGACTGGCAGACACGTCTACCATTTTCACACGTAATTCTTTGTCGAATTCATTGCCGGTTCTAAATATATATTAACATAGATTTGACACATTTGTTTTCAGTAAAAATACAAGCATCTTTAAAAAAGCGAGTAATTTATCAAGAAGCATAATTATGATGATGTTAATAATAATAATTCCCAAAAAGACAAATGATTTTGGTGTGATAGCCTCCTTTAAAAAATGAACCAGGTATATGTATCATTTCTTTTAGGCGTCTTTTCTAATGTCTAATATTGCCTTAAATACAATACTATACTTCTAAATCAAAGTTTCCGTTTGGTCGTTCCATTAAAATATATCATATCTAATGAAAAATATATCTGTTACGTTAAAGAGCGCAATACAATTTACAAGAAATTCATTAAACATGGCAAGGAAAGACCCAAACATCTACAAACCAAGTAGAATCTCTCTCTTGCATTTTTTGTGCATAGACATTTATACACTATCCACTTTTTATTACTTAAGTTTTTAAAAATACATTAACTTTTTTTTTCTCGCCCTATCACAGGAATGTAAAAATAAGACCAAAAAAAATTCACAAAATAATATCATTATATCACATGTACTTCTTATCAAACGCATCTGTCTCTTTTGGTGACTGACTTTGAGGGGACTCATCATCCGGCGTTGGAGCTAAAATAAGAAAATAATTATGTATCAAAAAGTGATTTTCTTGATTATTTTTGAAGAGGATTCAAGGAATGAATAAATTATTAGCCATGAGATAAAATATACCAAAATCAGAGTAAGTATTACATTACGTATTTTTTTAAAGTAATAGAATTAACAGTGCCATTTTACATGAAACAAACTTGTGAATTTCATTAAAAAGCATAACATCGTATAATTCAAGAATACGTTGATGTACCAAAAAGATGGCAAGGTCTATGTCTAAGAAACAAAGATAAAACCTGGTTGTGCTTGTTGGAATTTTTTTTCTTGGAACGTCTGGTTTTTTTTGTGGAGGCTATTTGAAATATACAGATTTAAAATCATACAGTTTATTTGTACAAAAATGTTTATAGTACTAAGCATAACGTTATATTATTTTTTATTTGTTAGTAACCACATTTTATCAAACACATTTATCATAAAAATTGGCATTTATCGTAAGATTATCTTTGTAAATGAAATAACTAAAACAAAAAAGATGAAACAAATGCGTAGTTTTATGTTCTATATTTTGACTGTAAAATTTATTTAAACTGCATGGAAGCATATGTTCCGTTTTGCAACTGGTGTCTTGCCGAACTACTTTCTTTAAAACAAACTCAGGTTATACACAAAATTGAGAGGGATTCTTTTTTTTTCAAATCACCAGGTTAAATAGAGACAAAGTATATAATAAACATAATTTCAAATTATTTTCTATCAAAATAGGATTTAGTTTCATATTGTTGTATGAAAATTATCAAAATTCCTATTGGCTATTGGAACTTGTAAAATATTCATTTTCATTCAATTTGATTACAATATTTATAGAAAAAAAAACTAGACTATCCTTTCTGTATTTCATAGAAAAGTGTGACGGAAATTAATATGACACTTTTAGACATAACATTAACTTTTAAGAATAAATAATATATAACATTTCAATACCTGTGTGGCTTTTCCTATACTTTGGAAAAGTGCAATCTTTTGCCTGTGGTCCATACTTGCCTGTTTATCTGTGAAATCGGCTGTTTCTCTGTCCATTTCCAACAGTCTAAACATGAATATATATTAAGCATGCATCCCTTATTGTATGTTAACCACGACAACCACTTACTCACCACGACAACCAACACTACCACTACTATTCGCACATTGCCACAACTACTATCATTATTTTATAGCACCACTACTGCTAATTCTACTGTTGCAGCTGCTACTGCTACAACCATCGCAAACATAGCCGCCGCCACCACCACCACTTTCATTCCTTCTAATACAACTGATACTAGAACTTTAAATCTGGAAGAAGGGTGATATATCGGAGGCATTAATCACAACAAAAAAACATGAAAATTGCACACTAGGTTTGATTAAGTCTGCACATGAGGGATGATAAAAAGTGAAACAACCCTTGCAGCCCCTAGCACCGTCTTGTCCTAAACTCAATTTTCAACACTTAAAAGTGCTGGAATCAATGATATCCCAGAAAGATAACAAAACGCTGTAATAGTTGTGAAATATGGTGCAACTTTATACAGCTGTCACATGACACTTGACACCAATGTTGTGGAGTATACAAATTTGGAATAATTTGCCTCACACTATTACTACCTTTACAAACAATGACAAAAGCAACAACTGACACTGCTGCAGCTGCTGGTGCTGCTTCTACTACCTTACTTTTATTGCTACACTTCTACCGCTACAGCTACCACCACCACTTTTATTATTTTAAGTATGGTCTTAATGATGATTTTCGTGGATTTATACAGGTTCTATACAAATGGATAAATTTGGGCTATTAACATTTTGTTTTGTGTAAATATATGACATTTTGTAATTTTAAATTAAAATTTGCTAAATAAAAGGTGATATTTATGATTAAATAGAATCCGTTAATGTAATCTCAATATACATTTTGTAATTCTGCCATGGCAAAATTAGCAATGGTCAAACTATGGAAAAGTTATGCCATGTCAGTGTTTTGAAACAAACATGTCGGTTTTAAAATTCATAATGTTGCAATGTTAGATTCCTCTAAAAGTTGACATTGCAGAGAGTAAGGGGCATACGGGGTTGTGTTTGCCTAAGATCGTTTAGATTGTTAACCATCGCTTGACACTTGGTTTTGGTGTTTATAGAGACTTACGGGGTATGTTCTGTTGCCTTGAAATCCCTTTTTTTCTTTGTACCTTACGTGAGACATAGACTTCACCCAACGAGTTCCCCCATCCATCAAATCAAAAGCTTATCAGGTGATGATACATTGCAAATATCTACGTTTTTCACATTAAAATTTATGTTCACCCACAAAAACATAACACTTGGTCATTTAACTTTTTGTGAGGGTCTTTATCAACTATAACGATGAAGTTTTGTGAAAATTTTCCAGTGTTTTAGAAGGAAATTCTGTTTAAAATTTGTATATGAACATACAACAAACGGAGGTCGTCGTGCTTTAACGATAGCTTGCTTATTCGTGAAACTTTTTATAGGAGAAATAGTTTTTTGCGCTATATCAAACGACATGATGACCTTTCTCATTACATTTTGCATATGAATTATAAACTCGGAACAGAGTTGGGGTCACATTGAATTATTCAACCATGACACGGTTCATTAGCTCATTACATAATGTTGCGCGATGTCAAGAACGGTGAGATTCCGAATGTGTAACTTAAAAAAAAACATGCAATCATTCCTGACTTGAATTCTGTGTGATTTAAAATTACAAATGTCTGTATTTACTTGAAATATTTATAAAGGTGATTGAAATCCCACGGTAGATATATCTCGTAATATGCACTTTTTATCTGATATCGATAAACATTATTGTACTTGGTACACATTTTCAGCAAATCTATAATTAGTACAATGCCTATCCACCAGGTAAGTCACCATATGAATTTAACAGTGTAAGTGCGACAAACATTAAACCTACCGTCTTATTTGATAATAGTTAAAAGGTTTCTCGTTGAAAGTACAAAAACTGATCATGCATACAATATTGTGCATTCTGCCTTGCTTCCTAGTCATTCAAAAAATTTATTATTAGTTTCAAAATTAGACATAAGATAAAAATTCTCCTAAAATTCTGGAAAATCTTTACAATGTCAACGCAAAACAAATGGACGTAATAACCGATTTTGCCAAATGACTGACACCTTGTCAAACATAATTTCTAAACTGGCAACGAAAGAAAACTGACAAATTAACACAATGTCCGAAATTAATTGTCATTGAGAAATAACGCATCGCTGAGGATCAAATCAGCGACGCCTTGATAACAATTCGATACTTACTAAGTACAGTGTTAATAATATTAACGAACACTTTTTTTAGAACAATATGACATATTTTGAACTATATAAATTACCTTTATGTTTTTGTTATCCCAATTAATAGAATTGATTTAATTTTAAAACTAAACCCGAACAAAGCAGGACTATCTATTCAAATGGAGCAACGTCAAAGTGTGGCAGTGAATAACTCTATGCACAACTAAAATTTTTTGTTCATATTGCCGTTGTCAAGTGTCTACACTTAGTGACACAAATAACGCATTCCTAAAATAGAGTTTGATTCTAAACAAAGCGATCACAATAAACTAGATTATTCTAGACACTAAATGTGATATAAATATCAAACTTGAACAGCTGGGAACATATCTAAGATATTAAACATATCCAAGTATTTATGTTTACTAAACAAATCCCCTCTTTAAAATATTAATCTTATTCATGAAAATCATTTAAAGCAGCATATGACAAAAAATAAGCATGTTGACTGTTTTGCGGACTTTCTACAAACATGTACCTTGCATACTAAGAACCTAGAGATGGATCGCAATGTCGTTTTTCAGAATCTTAGAAGATTTTTGTCTTTCATAAAGACCCCATGTGACATAAACGAAAAAAGCTCCTTCTTGGAAAGGATAGCTATAAAGACACGTAGGTTATATCAAGACATATTTTTAACAAGATTAAGGAATCGCCCCATCGACAATTATGTACAAAGATGCCCCATTGAGTCCCCTCAAACATTAACATGATTGATTCCGAAGTTAAAACAATATTACAAAATATTGCATATGAATAATCATGGGATGAGTTACATGCTGGTTGAATTACAAAATTGTTAAAAAAACACCAATTCGGAAGATGTTTAAGACGATATTGTCGTACATGTCCGTTTCACTATTTCAATATCAACTGCGTTTGTAAAGTGCTTCAGTCTTAAATTCAGACGATAAACTTAATGGAATCAGAAACAAAACTTAATAAAATCGGTAAGCGGAAATTAAGTCTTGAGATAACCTAGTTTTACCTCATAATCAATCACATTTATGAATACATTTTATATAAGGTGTCCTATGTTAACAGATCAACATGATTTCATGTTTGACAACAAAGGCATTTGATTTTAAATTGAATGAGACCAGATAAAGGACTTATATTTTAAACTATTAGGCAACACAAGTGTGCGACAAACACTACAAAATGTGACGAACAAACTCTATGGAATTTACATTCAAAACTCTCACATCAATGCATTATAACAATTCTCACACATTACATTACTGAAGATTAGATGTAGACATAACTTAATCAAAACTGCATTATCATCTTTTTTCGAATTGGTGGAAGTAAAACATAATTGGAAGGGTTTTTTTATAACATTTTCATTTTTACATGATAATAATATACTCAATTTGTGGACTGTTGCACAAGTATATTACTTCTGAGCAATATATTTTCATCTTCAATCTGCATATACCGAACAGACTAGCAGAAAATGAAAATCATTTTCAAATACTCCTAAACATACTTTGCAATTTCAATAATTGGAGTTCGTCTTGTATATATGACTTTTTAGTCACTTCTAAATATGATAGACCTGCACATAACTTAGCGTAGCAATGTCTGAGTTTCCCTAATATTTAAAGTAGATATATAAGTTTTTTGATGATAATTGTTTTCAAAACGATCATACAAAGAGAGACATTCACTAGAATCTAACTTGCTATACCATCCTTGCAAATAGTTACCTTCAAGACTTTGACAAAAATGTAGAAACAACCTTTCATTTTGTACACACTGGTTCAACCAAACTTGCTCAACCCCATTAATACATATTAATATTGAAAAATTGGTTTCATCTGGCTAGTATTAGTCTTTAAATATGATAAAATATGAATTTTTATTTTTTACATATTAAATGGGAAACAATATGCTTTGTATTTGCATTATAAAATAGTTTTCAAAACTATGCCCCTTTTCTTACAAATGTACCTTGTCCTGATAAATAAGTTTTTCAATTTCTAGAATAACACGGTGATAGGGCGTTTACCACAACTTTTCCGCGCAACGTCCAAATATCATGTTTCTGACCAAGACACCGTCTTTTTCTGGACAAAGTAGTAATGGCGGGTGTATTTGTGGCGCCGTTATATGTCGCAACTCCGTTAAATGTCGCACTTACCGCTAAATGTCTCACCATTGCCGCTAAATGTCGCAACCGCCGGTATATGTCGCATAATCGTCTGCCGTTAAATTTCGCAATGGTAACATTAAATGTCGCACGATTTTCACTTCCCGTCAAATGTCGCAACGCTTCCGTTAAATGTCGCAATATGTAAATTCATGTTAAACTAGTAGCTAATGGTGTTGCATTAAATGTGTTGTTATGTTACTGTTACTTATCACTAGTAAAGTAAAAATGAATGAGTTCATCTTTAAAAATATGGGGAGACTCCTATCTATCTGCTAGGATAGGCTTTGTTGTAACTTTAAAATGATTGGTTGAAATAGGAGTTTTCTTTTTCGGTTTTAAAATATATAATCATCATTCATGCCTCCTTGGCTTTTTTTACACATGCCGAGGTTTTGAGCTGAGCTACGATATAACCTTAAGATAAATATAGCATACTAGGAAGCATATTCTAGAAAGATTGGATTGAGATTTTATATTGTGTGTCCGCAATTTCCCTATATTTTCACTTAATTTTAAAAGTTTTATGATATTGTCACTATCAAATTACGAATTATGGTCTTAAAAAATTTATTGCTGCAAAAACCTGTTTAGTTTTTTGTTGTTGTTGTTGTTGTTTTTTATTTTTTTTTATTTTTTTTTTTTTTTTCCCTTTTTTTTTATTACAATTAGTGTTTCAGTCATCACGTACGATATGTTATAGATACTTAAAAATAAATATGAAAGTGGGCGGAGTCAAAATATATATTCATATTTAGTGACTATTTCAGATGGTTTTTCTTTGACAGCCAATAGCTTCAGTTATTCATTTCATTATAAGAAATTAAAAGTGATAATTATGTTATATTTTCTCAACACAGTGTAAGGTGACGACATCAAATTGAATCTCATCGATGAAGAATCAAAATAAAATTGCATACAATTAGAATCTAGCGAGGGTTTTATTTTTCGATAGTTCCGGCTCGTGAAAATATATGGAATTTTATCTTATTTCGTGAAAATAAATTCCGTATATCACCCAAACGGAAAAATATCCTCTTGATAGTATTTACCAACAAGGCATATTAATGTCCGTCTCATTGACACGTAAGAGATTGTTCAATTCTAAATGTCTGTAATGATTCTTATCAAGACGTTTTGGTCTAGGTGTTAATCGTTTAAAATACTTTGTAGCATACAGCAATTGATTATATACGGAAATTATGTAATATACACGAAGGAAATGTTTTATACATTTCCAATCGTATTATTTTCGTCAAGATAAATAATTAATTGATATAGTTTTTGTGTAAATTTATTCTATTCTTTATTAATAATGAAATGTACAATCAAAAATGTAACTGTTAACATAGCAAAATTTGTAAATTCAGCGATGCAACTGATAATTGAATCTACATCATACATTCGTTTGAACACTTAAACGTTATATATATTTTTATAGTTTATAACGCTTAATATTTTTCTGCATTTTTACTTGGCGACGAACATGCGTTTTGCCAATAAAATATTTGATTTGACTATATTCATTTGTTGATGTTTACTATTTTCAATGGTTTATCGATAAATGGCTTGAAAATACTATATATAATTTATACAATAATAAGGTAAAATATAGAAATGAGTTTATTAGATACATGCAGAACTGTGTTGAAAGCAATCTTTTGATTCTGATATACTTTATAAAAGGAACTTTGAAAAAAAATGTTTTGATATTAATCATTGACATCACTTAGCGTAAGTGTAATAAGTGGAGAAGTTATGACGTTCAGGGCATCCTCCCCTGGCATCACATCCATTGCATTTTATGATACAATTTTACTTTTTCATCATTTTTTTTAAAGAAAATATGTTAGAATCGAACACGTAAAGTCTGAACGTTAAAAAACTGTTGCCCTTTTCTCACCAAAAGTACTATGTGACTTAGTCAATATACACTTTGATTTGCAGATACGATTGCGTCTAGTTATGCAATCAATATGTCTGCGACGAGTTCACTCTTGAGCAAAGAGTGATCATAACCATTTTGCATATATTTGAGTTAAACAAAC
The DNA here is from genome assembly GCF_026571515.1 of Ruditapes philippinarum. Classification (NCBI taxonomy): domain Eukaryota; kingdom Metazoa; phylum Mollusca; class Bivalvia; order Venerida; family Veneridae; genus Ruditapes; species Ruditapes philippinarum. The sequence continues at coordinate 10,431 of NW_026865133.1, forward strand.
GCTAAAAGTTATGACATGTAAAATGAATTCAGTCATATTTCCCCGTCCGCGAAACCCTCAATTATAGTGATTGCAATTAAAAGGCGGTGAAAATTTCAAAATGTGACAGCTTCATAGACTGACGGGACAATAACAGCCGCATGTTCTTAATGTATAATTAACCACCAGTCAATTTTAGTAAATAAAAAATGTATGTGACAAATGTAAGACACGTTTGTTGCAATTAAATATAAGAAAATAGTTTTAAATGTAATAATGATTAGAAAAATAAACTTTCCATTTCAGTGTATCGAAATAACAAAACTATGATGGTGAAAAGATGTCGAAAGTACGATGTTGCAAACACGAACTCATTTCGAGGTTTCATTATCGTGACTTCGTTATTTCGACTTTTCGCTATAATTTTACTTTCGACTTTCCATCAACCTACCGTCGACTTTGTACCATCGTAATTTTGTTATTCATCTTTATTGTTTAGCGATAACCCTAACGGGACACCGTACTTTTTCTTTGAATTATTATGTAATAAAACTGACGAAATGCTATTGAGTTTGGCCGCGTGACACAGGGTTGGTTTCTAAACGCTCAAAATATTTCTATTACATTGCTTGTTGCCAGTTGAAAAACAATCGTAAATAAGAGTAGCTAGAATCAAATGGTATTATTTTTGGCACTTAAGTATTATCTAATATAACCATCAGCAAGCAAGGAAGAGCCAATAAGGAAGATATCTCCCATTTATCCGCCCTTGCATATCTTGATGATTTATGTAGGTTTACGTTCAAAATCATAAACTTGTCATGAACATATTTTTACTGCAATGAAGGAAGAAAAAAAGAGATTTTTGCATTAATCGAATTTATAAAAATGCAATCTGATTGTAACAATATGACAAAACCTATAGTAAAATACATATAATTCCAAGACACTGTAACAGTTACCAGCGTGCCCTGCCCAAAGGAAGTTTTACATGAAGAACACACTTGTATTATTTTGACAGCTTGAGTTTCAGTGCCAACTTTTGATAAATGCACAGGCAACAATGAATTTAAAATAGAAATATAATAAAATAACTCTAGTGTATGTGTCAAAAGAAATAGTACGAGGAGTTTGTTTTACTGAAAATAAGCACATACAGGAAACTATTAAAACAATATTCAATATGGAGTTACAGTGCGTTATATTTTAAGTTACAATGGAATCTCTTTCGGAGATTTTCTCTGGACAAAATAGATACAGATCATGTTTAGCTTTGACCTCTAAGTGTGACCTTGACCTTGGTAGAGTCGCGCATGACTCATTGTCTTATCTCATAGGGTGAATATATGTGTGCAATTCTTTTTTCAAAATACTTTAATACGTAGAAAAGTTGTGGATCTGACACAAAAGGCATTATAACAGACTACTTTAAGCTTTGACCTATGTGTGACCTTGACCTTGACGGTATGATTCTGGGTGTTGTGTATGACATGTGGTCCTATTATGATGATTACATGTATGTGTGTCATAATATTTTAAAATCCCTTGATGGATGTTAACGTTATGGATTGGATAAGAAATATTCTCCCCATCAAACAATGTTGACTGCAAGCAAGTTGTCATACAGAGTGAGCATTTGTGCCAAGTTATTTCAAATACCTTGATGGACAAAAGAGTTATAAACCGGACATGAATTGTAACCTCCATCAGACAATGTTGATCTTTGATCTCCAAATGGGACCACCGTGGAGGTCTGGTTCTTTCGCATGCCAGATCTTCTTAATTTGATGAACATCTGTTATTTATGAATGGCTGAAAAACGGACCGGACAGACGGACGGAGCGAGAGTTTTCCTATATCCTTCTTTTTCTCGAAAAGGCGAGAGACAAAAAGGTATACAAATGTGATTTGTATTGTATTTAATGTATTTCTAGCTCGCTAGAAGAACAAAATGGTGACCAATAATTTATTACAATAAAAGAGGGCCATTAGCGCTAAAGGCACACGTAAAAAATCATTTATATCCCATACTTACGCATGTAAAGTGTTCTAATGCAACGAGTTCTTGGGCTTGCGGTGAGTCTTGTTGCGCCTACAACCTGTTTAAACTCCCCCAGTAGTCTATAGTCATGTCTAGGGTATTGTTATATGTTATTTATGTTGTTTGTATGTCCTATCTTATAACACGTTGTCAGCTGTAAATGTGTCCCTCCTCAGTTTCAATTTTGCGTCAAACCTGGGGGGAAATGTCACCCAAAGGAGCTACCGAGCATGACTTTTATAGACAAATGGTCTTTATTTGGAAGGACAGTTAATTTTATTTAATCAATGAAGAAAGATCTTCATTTATGTATATAGAATGCTTAATTCCCTACATGACAATATTTTTTCTAATTCGCTATTTCAGTTTAGTAGTGCACAATATGAATTCCTCCACAAAGTTTATGTTGACAAACGAACATACGCCAGTGTCTGTGGTGGTGGCGATATCAGGTGATGGTTCTTGGCAATTACCGTAGCGCCAGACATTACAATTTATAATGACATTCTTATAATACAAAAAGGAACATTTTATTTTACCATTTTGATAGAGGATTCCTTGCTTATTATGCCTGTAAATATTTCGTCAAAATTGGGTTATGACGAGATGTTTTTACTTTATAAAGCACATTCTTTTTATTTTCTGATTTAAATTGTGCAGTTTAACATTACAGATATCCCTGCCTTTTTATTTATTGAAACAGTTATTGATCTGGTAAAATGCAGTATAATCCGCCATCGAAAAACATTATGAAACTTGTTGTATAAATTCCTGCGTTCCTCCCTACTAGTTAAGCTTTTAAAGTTTAGTAGCGACAAAAACCCAGCCGTCTTATCGATATTATGGGTTTGCTATGAATGTAAAGAAACGATTAATAAGAAAATTCAAGTGCAGTTTTATCACTTGAATAGTTTCATTGCAATAGTATATCTATTTGACATAATACTTCCTGTGGTTACCAAAATATACCGAGGACGTTATCTGGTCAAACATTGTTATATCTACAACACTTAGCAGGCGTTCATAATGTTTTTTTGTTAGTAATTAATTTGACATAATGTAAAAATTCTCTTCCAGTAAACATTCCGTTGCAAAATATAGCTTTTAGACGATTAAACAATAATGTTCAATGATCCTTTATTATTGAAATAAAGGAATGTAGTTGCCGGTTTCCTTGCAAATAACCGACTACTAATCCAACATAACTTCTGGAAAAAAAATGGGAGACAAATGACTATCAATCCAAATGTATGAGATGTATTGCAACGAGGAAATATTGCCTCGTCTGAGGATTGAACGAGGACGCCTTGATAACCGTTTCGAAACTCTCTTCTCCAAATAGTCAATGTTTCTATTCATTAAGTATAGCATTAGCTTCTGGGTCTCCTGTGTGTTTTTTAATTACAGAAAATTAAAAATAAATTTTGAAATTTAAAACTATTAAAGTAAACATTTTTAATAATAGAAATTACCTTCAAGTATTTGTTATCCAAAGTACAAAACTTTACTTGATAATACACGTTTTCCCGGACAAAACACTCAATAAGGAAATCTAAAGTATGACAGAGAATAACATGTTGTACACAACTTAAAAGATAAACCTTTTTGATAGACGGATTCCGGTTTATGTCTTTTTTGTATTGACAGTGTTACGTACATACACTGAGTAACTTTAAAAACGCATATAAAAATACAAAAAGAAACAACTAAAAAGTAAACGAAAACAGCAAAGTTTACTAGATGTTTCATGACACTAAAATGGGTACAGTTATCAATCACACTAACGGCTGCTTGAACTTGTCACGTTAAAGTAGTTTACATCACATTAAACACAAACAAATCTGCTTCATGCAATATAAATGTGATTCAGGGATATCATTTCCATCAGCATATTAGAAAAACGCAATGAAGCTCATAAACATTTAAACCTGTCTGTCGAATGTTTACGACCATGAACTCTCGGAGGATTCTTGCAAACTTAGAACCCTATGATAGATCGCAACGTCGGATGTCAGTACTTTTGCTTTAAACAAACTATTGCTTTTCTTTGATGAACGAGAATACGTGACAAATAATGTTTTTCCTTCAAAAAAGATGTCATACAATACTGTCACAGTAGTTAAATTCAAAAATATCTTCTATTAGGTTGTCTGGTTTACGTTACATTGACGTTTGAAGGCTCATCGCCTCTTTTGTCCCAAAACAAAGTACAATAAGTTTTCAAAAACCTTTATTCAGACGTGGAACACACATTTCTGAAATATTGCATATGAATTATATGTGTTGGGATACAAATATTGCTAAATGATGTGGAATCATATAATGCTTGATTTGATTTGTTTAATTTGAATTTGATGCACTTTCGTTGTTAATAATTTGTTGGCAATAATACTGAAACTGTTTAAAAAGATAAGAAAAGATAACATAACAATTGTTTTCTAGATTTATATTTATCACGTTCGTTAAATCATTTAAATATCGATGCGTTTTTAAAGTGCTTCAGTGTACAATTCTGACGATCAAATTATTGGACTTGAAAATGAAACTACTACTTTGAAATCTGTTTAAATATTTACGCAGAACTTTAGTCTCCATTTATATGTCTGGAATAAGAATTCATAATTTAAGTAGTATTGCATTTCTGCATCGAAGCACTATTTAGATTGTATGCCATAATTATCACAATGTAAAATATTGTTATTTTAACAAAAGGCCAATCATGCACAAAAGAAATGATTTTAATTTTACACAAAAGGTTTTATCGTTGATGCACTGTTCACAAAAATAAACCAAATTAGCTAATACCTGAGCCATCACTTTGTTCTGTTGCCTTTTTACAATCTGTACAGTTACTTAGTATTTTATATGGAAGTCAGTGTACATTTTGCCTTTTTTATTTATGACAAATAATTTCAGATTTACGGTAAATTTATGACAAATAATATCAGATTTACGGTAAATTCGTGAGATGACAAGCATCTAACATGCTCTTAAATCATTATGACCAAGTTTGCCATTATTTCAAAATTATAAAAAAATGTTTCTCATGAAAAATGTTAATATACATGTAATATATTTATTTTTCTATTTTTTATTGATTTATTGATTTATTGCTTTATTTATTTATTTATTTATTTATCTATTTATTTATTGTTATTGTTTATTTATATTTTCACAAGTACAACACAAGGTCAAGTTTCAAGATTTTATTGGCTACTAGTTTCGAGTTATATAATACTCTTCATCAGGCATAAATATATATGAAATTGTAACTACTTTATTTTTTTAATTGTTTATTTCACAATTTCTGTTCGTGTTTCGATTTACTTCTTTGTCATATGAACTGGGGGGGGGGGGGGAATTCATTTCTCCGAGTTTAAATATACGCTATATAACTTATCGGTCCTTATCGTTATGTGAATAATACATTAAAGTGCGAATACATATCATCTAGCGTGAACTTTAATGGCAAGTGATAATGTTTTGATGTTTATCTTCAATGGCATTGAATTTTAAATTTATGACATCATCATCTGTATAACCAATAATGTATCACGATAAAATATTCAGATAAACAACTTGAAGTCAAACCCGTGGTGAAATTAGAGTCTATAGTTTTTGTTATTCAAATAAAAGGTGTTTTCAAAGGCCTTGAAAAGATGCAAATGAAAGGATATTGATTTTGAACTTGGCTTTTCATAGAAAAGATGTTTTATATATTGGAATACAAACTGAAAGTATAGACCGACTATTATAGATTTCACCTTGAATATCTCGTTACAATGGAGTTTGAAAAGTCAGAAAATTTAATTTAAAATTTAAAAAATGAAGCGCAATATACGCTTAGATGTCAGGTACACAAATTAAAACGATCATATATTTTACTCTTATTGACATCAATGGATTAAATTTGTGTTTGGTTGGCCTAAATATTTTGATCTTATACAACTGTAACGTGTGCAACACAAACCAAGATGATATTCTGACTCTACATATGGTTACATAATTTGCATAGTCTAATTTTCCTTTCAATGTTATAATATCTTTCTATTTCTAAAACCCCTTTCATTTTAGACCGGATTCAAGTTGTCACCCTTTGATGACGCCATTTGGACACTAAGTACATTATTAAAGAGATATGAAAATCTAAATCCTTCCTCTTATAGGATGGGCGGATTGAAATTACCGAACTTTTGTATTATTTAATAAGATATTACATAAAAGGATGTAGGGGGCGTCTGTGGCTGAGTTGTAAAGGTCGTTGACTTCAAACCACTTGTCCCTCACCGCTGTGGGTTCGATTCCCGACAGGGACTAAGGATTCTTTCATGTGAGGAAGCTATCTTGCCGTGGCTGAGTTGTTAATGTCGTTGACTTCAACCACTTGTCCCTCACCGCTGTGGGTTCGATTCCCGACAGGGACTAAGGATTCTTTCATGTGAGGAAGCTATCTTGCCGTGGCTGAGTTGTTAATGTCGTTGACTTCAACCACTTGTCCCTCACCGCTGTGGGTTCGATTCCCGACAGGGACTAAGGATTCTTTCATGTGAGGAAGCTATCTTGCTACCTTATGGAACGTCGGTGGTTCTACTCTGGTGCTTGAAATAATGCACGGAAGGGCACCTGAGGTCTTCCTCCACCAGTAAAGCTGGAACGTCGTCATATGACCTATACTGTGTCGGTGTGACGTAAAACCAAATACAAACAAAAAGTAACATAAAAGGATGTTCCAATTAATAAAAGAGTCTACCACAATAAGTTTATAATGATATTTTCAATACTTAAACATATATGGGTAACTGTTCGTGGTTACCATTTACGTTCAAATCTAACCTTGGACCAAAACAAATGTCAATGATCTAAATAATGGAAAATATCACACTGTTAACCACACAGTTTAGTCGTATTTACTTTCAAATTTGCACGTTACGGAATTCCATAAACGACAGCCTACTGCTCACTGCCTACTGCTAACTGGACAGCCTGCTGTCTCACTGCCTACTGCTAACTGCTTATTGACGGTCTAAGTCTATGTATGGATCAAATAGAAGTATTCCGAATGTACACACATGTGCACCCGCCATTTTGTTGGAAAAAATGCTGGGAAAACAATGGTAAGTAAATTAAAAAGGATTATTTTATAATCAAGCCTAATAATTTGTAATTTCGAATTCATTGCAATGACTTGTGTATGTCCCGACATTGTACACTGCATTGATTATGTTATGAAATGGTTCCAAGTGCCTCTCGCACAGGTGATTGATAAATTGTTTAATATAGGACTCATTTTAGGGTAAATCAACTTAATAATAACTTATTTACAAAGAATCTGTGTTCAACAATCAACATGGATGGGCTTGAGCCCACCACTATTCCTCGGTTGAGAGGCAGAGATCTGGACCATTATGTCAACACTCCCTATTATTTTATTTACAATTTCATAGTTTATTAAACTTTCATTTGACAATGTAATACATTTCTAGAAGAATATATGTAATCACTGGTGAAATTTAGGCTAAACATTCTCTCATAATCAAAAATGTGTGAGTTTATTTACGAGATCATTTAGGTTCAGTTTTCATTGGCTGTTATAGCTTATAATTGTGTAATTCCTATTAGATGTTATGTAATGCATTTTTGTTAAGTTGATTGCACTTTTGATAGTTTATGTTGCAAAGATATGTGCTTTGAAGGTTAATAATACAATTGTAGAATCAATTTTATTTAGAACAGAGGATGATAAATCTGACAGAAACATTTCAATGGAGGAACAGCCTATACTGTCATTGACTTCACAGACAAGTAACAGAACCAATACACCTGTATGAAAATATTGAAATTACAGTGGAAGAGGAAAAGGACAACATCAATGTATTCGATCTTGAAGGCGAGTTTAACTCGGCTTCCTTCTGAAAGCATAAACAAAGACAAACTTGGCTGTATTCAAATTGTTTCAAAAACGTTCAATATTTCAATGACATAAACAGTGCAAACATGAAGTTACAGTTTGGACCAGCTTATTTTACTTTTATGAACAGCCATCGTTATTCCCTTGTTTAATTTCAATCGTGCTATTGAAAAACTATGAGAAATAATAGATTCTTAACTATTTAAATTTACTTAAAGATTTCTGATAGACAAAATGATCATGTTAATGTTACAATATATTTTTGACGTGTTTGTTTAAAATCCATCTTTTATATAATTTTTATAATTATCTTGTTAACAAACACACTTAAAAGTGAACTTTTAGGTTGGTTACTTTTCTATTTCTTTTTGCAAATACCGCAAGTAAAACCAAAAAGCAAATCTGCCTTCGTATTTGCCAGAATCATCCGATGAAAGTCATTTCTATTTCTATCAGGGTTCTAGAGGTTTGACAAGTTCAATTGACAAGACAATTCTAAACAGTTCTAAGACATCGTGATAGTGTAGAGCTATGAAGCATTTTAAGTTACCTTTCTTACAACGTGTATATCACTTTACATTGCAGAGTACATTAATATAATTTCATAATAACTACATGTATATACACTTAACGAAACTTATAAGTACTCCGACCATTTTTTTTATTATATTGTGTTAGAATTACTATCACTAGTCTAAGTCGATACTGTATAAACTGTAATCATAGTACCATCATTTTGCGTTACGGATGATTGATTTTGTTTTAAAATCATTCATGCAGTCGGAGAGTAGAGTCAGTACACATTTTCAACATTGATTTGGTATATATTTTGAAAACCGGAGTTTTCCTGCAAGTTTGAAATCTGAGTACTTATAAGTTTCGTTAAGTGTAATTCATAACAGAACTTTTAATTATAATTCTGCTTTTATATTAATTGCTTTGCCCGAAACTTTACAAATATTTTATATAACTTTTTATTTTTTACAGGCGTGTCATAATTTTTATTTTAAATAACGGTGTATACAAGAAAATATTAGCTTACTGGTCTCATTATTGGGACTAAACATACTTTTTATGTGGTGTTATAATCAATAAGTGTATTTTGTTTTCGTTTTAATTGTAAATAAAAAAGTTCTTTAAAAATAAAATGTCATAATTTTCTTGTAACTTTGTTTATGTTTAGCTCCCCCGAAAACAAAATTATGACAAAATGAATTGAAAATGGTTATACGGTATATATGTTAACCATAAAGCAAAGTTTGTTTGTTGAATGTTGTAACATGACCAATTTGAAAAAAAAAAAAAAACAATACTCAATATTGTCCACATTTAACCCATAACTTCATGAGCATTTTGTTAGAAATGGCTGTTTTCATTGAAAAGTCTCCCTTACAAGTTCAAATTGCTATAAAACTATAAAAACTGCTTCAATACTAATCAAACTTGGCACAAATGTTGTCTGGACCATTGCCTTTGTAACAACATGCCCAGGCTGTAATTTCCTGTTATCATGGCAACGACGGGACATCTCAAAATTGCTAGAAATCACTATTTTTGCGTTGATTTTTTCCATCAAAATTGATTTCAAAATGCTGCAACTTCTAAATGATTGAGATAGAGTCAAATGCTTTTCAGCGTTGGTAACACGTTACCTTATGATCAATCTGGGATCATTTTTAGCCTCTCAAAAGTCCAAATCTTTCTTGTGCCTCCTTCTGGCAACCCCCTGATGTATCTTTTGGTTGGGGGCCGCACCAAAAATGTGTTACTTTTTTAAACAGCATTTCTCAAACAAAAACAGGTGTTGGGGCCTTAATAAGGCATTTTTTCACCATTTGAGACAACAAAAAGGGGGTGAAAAGGGCGTTAATAGGCGTGTATATCGGGTAATGGGTTAAACAGTGTCTTAGTCCATCAATTTTAAATGGATTGGATCACGAAAAGTATGTATTAGGAAGATGAAGATTACGTTATATCATTAGCTCCATAAGAAATACATCTGAAGCTCCAATATCTGGCAAATTAACTGAATATATTTCTTCAAAACAGCTTTACAAGTTAACCTAAACACTCTTCTCTTAAGACAATGAAACAAAAAGACGGATGCCCAACAATATATTGATTACTCTGTTTTCTATCCTGTGGTTTTAATGCCTTTATCATAAATTATAAAAATCAGAATGTAACACAGGCAATACTGCAAAAACTAAGAAATTACATGCGGAAGGCATTACAGTGCCTCAAATTTAGGATACCGCAGTTCATCATATCGATAACCAAATACTAATAGCACTTTGTATTAATAATGCCCAAGTAACTCAAAGATCTTTCAATGATTTTATTATGCATCGACCTTCCAATTATAACACAATAATTGACATGTTACTCATCATGCTTTTTTAACGTCTACTAAAGTAACATTTTCTTGAGTCAAATCTAAGGCTTTGTAGAATTAAGGTATAAATGTACGGTCTACTAGCAATAACTTTGTTTTAGATAGAACTAAACTTTTCCATGTATGATTTGGACCAGGATGTGTGTATACTCTCCCAGTACGTCTAACGTTTATCAGAATAAACTACTGGTAATCCGAGACGTGACTGGTATATATATTTTTTTCTGAAAATCTATATACCTATGTTTTGAGACCCATTACCTAGATTATTTTTTAACAAAACATTATAGCATTATTTTCAAAATGCGAACTTAAAACTGACCATTAAATGTAAAAACAAAGACGTTCATTACAAGGCCTCCGTTTAAAAAATACCATTAAGCTCTATAGTTGTAGGGTAGGGTCAATATTATTTAATGAACAAATATTATAATATACATGTTATATGGTAGATGTATCTAAGCTTGAACAGGGATATACATGTATATATAATTAAGCAAGCAGTTATATCTGGTAGCTCAAAATTACCGAACAAGATTTATTGACAGAAAAAAAAATGTTATATTTGGTTAGTTTAACATTTCTATAAAGTTCACAGGTCTATGATTTGGAAAAGTTCCAGATGCCTGCAAAGATATATACTTATTTTTCTGCTTAGTAAAGCGAGAATTATACATGTACATGTATAAATGTAACAAGTTCCAAGGTTTCAGTCAAAGCCTTCATAAATGATACTGAGTAATTCCTTGACCAATACTGTTTCAAACGGCCTCATTGTAACTTATAAACACATTGGAAGAAGGACATAAAAAGTCAACATTTACTTTCAGGCAATTAATCGGCTATTAGACAGGTGTAGCAGTAGGCATTTATCAATTAACAGTAAGCATTAAACAGTCGCTGTAAGCATTAAGCAGTTTAAAGTAAGCAGTTGACAGTAGGCAGTTGACAGTAAGCTGTTGACAGTGGGCAGTTGACAGTAAACAGTAGGCTGTCGTTTATGGAATTCCGTACGTACCCGATGTCTACTTATCATGCGTTGTTTCTAGGTAAGGTGTTAATGCATTCATATAACAATGCTTTGGAATGTATACTTAATCTATTTGTGTCGGCAAAAGAGGCACTGTCATGAAATCATGCATACGTCAATTTAATGCACTGCATGTTTTATTGAAGCTACAATGAAATATATAGTGTTATTTTTAACTTGATTGTTTTTATATTCATATTTTGCTTGTCAAATATTTTAAAGAAAAAATTTTTATTTCACTAAACGTAGAAACAAGGTGTGAAAAAAAAACGTTCACTGAAATAACTGAAATATAATTATACATGCATAAGTGGCAATTGTATTAATGTCAGTTGGTAGTAATTCAAGGGTATGAAATCAGTAAGGCATGATCAATAAAGACCCTGGGATTATCCTTAACTAAATCAGGGTCTAACACGAAGACATAATCTGATGTAATGTTATAACTCTTACATATGCACCCTGGCGATCTACGATATTACGGTCCAGTGCCGTTGTATATACAACATTTGCTAACTGTTGATTTATTATGTTACGACCCAGCTGCGCATTTAGATACAAGTATGTTTATAAAAAAAAGGTTTATAAAAAAAAAAGATCCGTGACAGTATTTATTACAAATTATTTATTTATTATTATTATTAAATTCGTCTGCAAAATCTCACTGACTTTCAATTTTATATAATCATAATTATTTAGCAACTTATACAACAAACAGATTAACGACATGCATTTTAGATTTGTGAAAACCATAATTTTGTACTAGTAGGAAGCGTTATTTTACTTTAATAGTCATAAGAATAAATTTGTAATATCATTAGATCATCAGAGCCGAAGGCTCAGGGTGAGGTATTAGTATCAAAGGGAATACCCCGGCGTCCGTCGTCATGCGTCAACAATCATCTTCATCTCTTAAACCACTGGACAGATTTACTTCAAATTTGGTCTGTAGCATCCTTGTGACAGTCACACCTAAATTTGCTCATATGATTTCAATTGACCCCTTTTATGGGACAAGAGAGCTAAAAATAGAAAAACCTTTAGACATCTTCTTCTACAGAACCAATTGGTTGATGATCACCAAACTTTGTCTGTAGCATTCTTAGGTAGTCTTTTATCAAATTTGCTTATATTAATTTGATTGGCCCCTTTTAGGGGTCTCTAGACCTAAAAATAGAAAATCCTTTAGACATCTTCTTCTACAGAACCAATTGATGGATGATCACCAAACTTTGTCTGTAGCTTCTAGGGAGTCTTTTATCAAAGTTGCTGATATTAATTTAATAGGCTCCTTTTAGGGGTCAAGGGAGCTAAAAATAAAACAGTAAAAAATAAAACCTTTAGACAGCTTTTTCTACAGAATTATTGATGGATGATCACCAAACTTTAACATTATTAGCATTTTTATAGTAATCTTTTATAAAAAATTGCTCATATTTATTTGATTGGCCCCTTTTAGGGACTGCTAAAGCTACGATACCCCAAACCATGGCATTTCTTCAAATATAGTTTAATGAAAGAGAAACTCATGTTGGAATGTCAATGACTGTAATTTGAAGTCATGACCTCTTATGAAATAACTTGAGCACATTACACAGGATATTTAAGGACTTAGTATCAAGCTTTATTTGGTTTCATTCACATTCACTTAATTACATCACTACATGCAGTGTTTTCTCTAGAGAGCGTTTTCTGCCTTTGTGAGGCAGTACTTTTGCATTTGACGCGGTAATATTATAGCCGTGCGTTTTCCGTGACACATATTTTGCGAGCGTCGTTGTATATATTTTGTCCTATAAATAACATGAATTTCATCCGCTGATCGGTCACATGATTTATCTTAGACGCTTTAGTGAATATTACACGTTAAAAGCGCTCAGACTCTTCAGATTGTGACGTAATTATCCGGGTAAATTCAAAATGTCTGCTTAGAAAAAAATGCAGCGACGATTGACTTCATTCTCCAATAAAGACAATGTTAACGTTGATTGGGCGACAAAATCTACCGTAAACAACTCTGCGCCTATACCAAATGAGGTTTCATAACTAAATCAATCGGCGAATGCTGAAACAACTGAGAAATCCAAGCAAAATGATGCGCCTATACCAAATGAGGCTTCACAACTAAATCAATCGGCGAATGCTGAAACAACTGAGAAATCCAAGCAAAATGATAATGCTCCAAAGCGAGTTTTTCGTACCGAGTGGCTTGCAAGCAATTTTTGGTTGCGGTATGATGGTAATAAAATGACTTACATAGTTTGTATCACTGAAAATAAAGACAATCCATTCACATCGGGATGCACAAACCTCTTGTTTTTTCTTATTATCGTCTGTTGAGAATCTTATTTTATATATTCTTTAGGAACGTTTATATATATTATCCATCACTGGTTCTTTGTGTGATTTTTATATGACATGCATAATGAAAAAGAATCAATTACTCTTTACCACAAACCCTTCGGAGTGTATTCTACTACAGTAACTGTTCTAAATTTTGAAAAAAATCATTAATCATTTAAAGTTGAATCATGTGTTTTTATGTTTTCGCTGCAATATTCCCAGAACATTTTTTAAATGTTTAATTTTTGATTGTATGTTGTTTGGTTGTTGTTTGTTGTTGTTGTTTGTTTTGTATTTTTTAAGGGGAAGGGTTTACCTATAAAGGTGTACTATATCCATGGATTTGTTCCTACATTTTGTAGCCCACAGAAATAAATCAAGGCACAGAACTTAACAGATTATATATTTGTTAGCGGAGATACAGAAGAATGTGGTTGCTCAATTCAAGTTGAAATACGTGCGTTTTCAAACGATTCCTGATCTAATCTGTCTCGTATGTTATCTATTTTTTCATCAGAATATAAACGATAAAATATTGATTTTGTATCTTAAGACCTTTGTTGAACATTATATGTTCTGTCTTGCAAACTTAATGCGCATTTACTTACTTAAACAAAATCAAATTTGATGAAAGGTTTGGTTTGTATTTAATCAGGGAAAAATCATTTCCTATTGTACATCTTTAAAACACAGACAACCTTAAGAGGTGCTTGTTGATATTCACAACATCAAAAGGGCTTTTTTCTATTATTTTCATCTTAATCAAACTTTTTTACTCAAACCATTATATGTTATTTAGCTTTTGATTATACCTTGGGGATTTCAAATAGAGTGTGCATGCGTGAGAACTGATGGCCTCATGACAAATTACCAATTTGCATATTAAGAATAATAAATAATAAAGCAAGCAGAAATTGAACGGCTTTTTTTTCGTGTTTAGTTTGTGAGCTTCATTTAAAAATGTTCGGTTTTTGTCCGGTAGATGTTCCGAATCCAGTAAAGATTTTCAAAGTTACCTTGTTAAACAGTTTTGTTACAATATCCTCTATTTGATTTGACAAATTTCCAGGAAGATATCAAAATCCATATAATATACTTCTAAAGTTTAGAGTTTATTGTAAATACTCACCCTAGTGGTGATTTATAGCATTTTAATTTCTAAATGAAAGAACATTTTAATAAATTTTCAAATTTCAGTCTTGATTTCACCGTCATATTCAATGAATAGTGTGGTTGGTAGTTTTTGCACGAAAAGTATGGAATAGATGTATTACTAATATATAATTACATTCATCTAGGTTTATGTTTTGATTATACTTCAAACAGGAATTGCATATTTAGGAAACGCCGCTCGATATCATTAGATTTATCATTAAAAATAAAGACCGGAACATGTGTTCGTTGGTTTTTTGAATGTGAATAAACATGATAAATAAACCGCAAATAAGCTTCAGGCTGATGTTTATTACTAAATGTAAGTAAAACTGTACTAAGTGATGAAAAAAATCTGGAAACAAAGTGATAAAGTTTAGTGTGACTGAAGTAAAATTATTTTCATCTGTGCTATTGCACCGGCATATTAACAAAACAAATTCATTACTACCAACATAAATTGTTCAATGTATAATAAGTTTCTATTTAAAAGTCGTGTTTCTAGATTATAGAAAAACTTATCAAAAATTAAAGTTGAGTTATGTAAAATGTACTTTAAAAAGCATCGTATAACAGGTTGATGAATACGACAGATTTAAATAGATACGAAGCAAAAGCTATAAAAAGTCGTGCTATTTAATGAATTAAATAGAATTTCGTGTTAGGTTATATATAAATGTGCTATATGAAAAAGTTCATATAAAATGTAGTTTTAAACCGCGTATAAAATGGTTCCATTGCATTATTACATTAAACATAAATTTTTCAAATAACTTCACAGCAAATATACAAATAATACCCTTTATAAACGTACACGATACTGAAAAGGGGTTAGATCCGAAAAAAAAACTTATAAAGGCCTTCTCTTTGAAGATCCAAAATACATCAAATACTGTATGACAGTATACGTCCATTGATAGAAATATATTATTTGATTTAATATACTGAATCGGAGTCAGGGTTGTTTCTTACACTGACTCGGGAGAAATATACGCTGGTTTAAAGATCTACATTGAGAGTGGAATCAAGTATGAAAAACCCGACTATTCCTATCGCCTTCTAAGAAATTTACGTGGAATGAAGAGCTGTTAGTCTCAAATGATATTTTAAAGAGGACAATGATCGTGAATGTTGTACTTTAAGTTAACTAGGAAGGGCGTTCAACTGTATAATGATAGATGACAGGACAGTGTTTTATTATAGAGATGTTCGTGTTCGAATAGACTATATATCCGTAATATTGCGTAGATTGTATCTCGAAGTTTCACCTTCAGTAGGTAGAAGTGAATAATACAAGTAGTATTGATCTAAGTCATATTTCATTTTATGAAGTAAGATAGGCATATGGCTATATCTAGTAAGATATATTATTGCTGTACTAACAATGATAGCAAAGAACAAGGAGATATACCGCTAGAGAAGATAATTGATGATTATTTGAAAACGGTATACTACCAATTAAATGCATTATAACTTTAATTATACCTTCCATATCAAATGAATTTCGAATAATACAAATTTTTCTATATTTGGTTACACTAAAAACGTAGAAAATAAACGACAAAGAAAACACAGTTAAAATCGTGTTTCTATTATAAATATGTTACAATTAAATAATGACTGAATAATAAAAAGGTTACAATTGAATAATGATTTAATAATTGAAGTAAGTTCTCAATATGCAAACTTGAAAAACAGTGATACACATGGTACAATATAACCTATAGATACTGGTTAACGTGTTTCAATGATTCTGCAGCTGTATATATCATTTGTTTGATGTTATTTATGTAGACCTAAAGTGCTTAATAAGTGAAACTGTTGCATGCAGGCCAATGTATGTATATACTAGTAGTCTTTACAGAAATCATACACCTATAAATATACATTGAGAAATGTAATGTGAGCAATTGTGTGTCCATTTCTTTTTTAAATTATATTACAAAGAACGAGTTAAATCTAACAGCAAGATATTCCTAAAATATGTCTAGAAAGCAAATCAAATTCTGAAAAGTTGCATTGGTTGTTAGACAATATTAAAAGCTGCATATGCTGAACAAATACTATAAATGTATGTAATCTCTTCATGAAAGTTTGCACCTATGTCATGTATGTATGCATATAATTTAGACTTTTTCAAGCTGTAATTTATCAATAGATTCAGGACTACTTTTTTGCTGAACCACAAACCAATTTCCGATTAGAAGTGCTTTGATCTTTTACCTCTCATATATGCGGTGAAACTGATCAAATGAAAAACACGGAAGTGATTCAAATTATTATATGCCTTTATAGATATAAGCAAAAAGTACTTTACAAGCAATTTAGCAGGCAATTAAGTCATAAATTTGGTTAATTAACACGTAATATGGACACATTTCTGATCGAATCATTTCTTTAATATCCCTTATAGGCCTGATGCTATTGGTTAACAAACTAGTATGTCTGATTACTAAAATAAAAAAAAATCACTGCATGTTGACTCGATAGATCTATCTGGAAACAGAGCATACCATTTAAATGATCTTTTTCTTAATCACTATAAAATATTTCAGTTGAGATGGATTTAAAACATGTGTGTCTTTGTTTAACATTTCTTTTATTAGTCTTTAATAAAATTAACGTAAACCAAAGCATTGGAGTAAACGCTTATATAAATATGAATAGACACTCTATTCCATACTATGATAATTTTGCCTATGGTGGCGAGTACAGCTTTCCTTTTCCACTACAAGATCCCGAGTTATTCAATAACCCTTCAGAGTCTGTAGAAGGACGTTACAGACACGCTGCTGTGGCAACCGATTCATTTGAATGCTCTAAAATAGGCACGTAAGTTGACATAATAATATATTTTAACATTGAAAGGAGTTTCAGAAAGTTTAATGCTTTTATGTTTGTGTTTTTGTTAATTAGTGAGAGAAGTTGTACACTTCATAATATTAGATACACATTGACAAAGTTAGCAGACCAAGTCGGGAGTTTTTGGAATTGATACTTATCTATATGACCACCGACAAAGGACTCAAAAGCAGTCTATAGTATTTGTCTGGTATTTTCGGTTCACTGATTCAAGTATCTACGATTAAATTTTTTGCTTAAGTCTTTGTATGGGGACATTAGAAAGTTTTGTTTGTTTAGATATCCCATAGTGCAAGTTTTATTTATTAATGCAAGCTTTTGTCTTTTGTAGTTTATCACCTTTTCACAATTTGCTGTATGTAACAAAGTCAAGTATCATCTTTATTAGTAACTTTAGATTCGATATTCAAAATCAGTAGATAAAAGAAATCAATTCCAATCGTGAAATATTTTGGTACTCGTGTATTTTTTTCAGATATATCATTTTTACGACTGTTTTTAAGAAAGCTCGTTAGTTGAGTTAGTACGTGTTGATCGCAAATCGAGAAGAACGTTAAAAATGCAAATTAAACTCGCTGTTTTCCAACATTTTTTAATTAATCAAACTTTCTGAAATGTGTAAAAGAATTCAAGCAATATAAGTTTAGGCATGTTGTTTCTTTCTATTGTTGCATCCATTTTCCTACTGCATCAATATCTAAGTTAAATGAAAGATTGCCTTAAAAGACATTAAGATAAACATTGAGCCGGCTTGACAATTCTATTCATTTGCAACATATATCAAATTTCGAACATAAGTAGAGTTATAATTACCATTAGGGACATAATGAGACGCCAGGGCGGAAGTGCCATTGACGCTGCCATTGCCGCCACGTTGTGTTCTGGTGTCGTTAACCCTCAAAGCTGCGGAATCGGTGGTGGGCATTTCCTCACATATTATAACAGGTACATTCTACAAGTGACATTCATTGTACATTCACATGTTAGGAATTTCATAATAGTCATAAAAATGTAGATGATATCAACACATGTAAAGCAACACTCAGCAATAAATATCAAATTATGTAATGAAACTTTTAAGACTTAGTTTGTACCTTGACTTTTTAAAAATGTTTGCCATTGCATAATTGTTGTTGGTTTTGCATCGCATCAAGACTTTAAAGGTCATATGTCGACTTTCAAGTTTTACTGATGGATAAAGACCTCAAGTGCCCTTCTTTGCATCATTTCAACGCAAGCTGACACCAAAGAGTAGAAACATCGGTATTCCTTAAGCTAGTTATATAAAGAACATAAAGTCCTTGGCGGGATTTGAACCCAAAGCAATGTGAGCTTAGAAATTTTGACTTGGAGTTATTTCATAAAAATATAGTTCTGTCTTCTTGAACCAGAGCAAATGGCTATGTCTATTCGGTTATCGGAAGAGAAAGGGCGCCCTTAGCTTCAACCGAGGACATGTTTACCGAGGACAAAAACACGTCATCACAGTTAGGTAAGTTACAAAAAAAAACAATTAGTACTCAAACAGTTCTTATTAATTATTAGTTGGTAAATAAAATTAGCTATTAAGTTTGCATTAGAAGCTTAGAACATGTCAGCAAGATTGGGGAAAATTTTAAAGGTATGGAAATTACATGTTTGCAGCCTTTCATAGATCGATAAAACCCTACAGCGTTGTTAATAATAATAATAATAAAATCCCGTCTGACCTTTTTTTGCCCGTGTGCTCTGTCCTGTTTGGTGTCCTGCTGGGCTCTTTGACGGTAGTCCTGTGTCGGGGTGATGTGTTTGTTGAATGCCGCCCTTCCTTGCTGATATTTTTCTTTTCATATCTTAATTGATATCAAGGTTTCAATATTCTCTTCCCTCGTTTCACTTCGGTGCATAAGTTGTTTCCTTTCAGGCTGTTTGCGGGAGATACGTATATCCATCATTATCGAACTTAGCTCTCACATTTCTGTGTTAGAATGTTGTCATATGAAAGAACGATCGATCAAATCGATTTTGTACCAAACGGTTTTATCGAAATTCAATACAATAAGTAGTATATATAATAATTCTATTAAAAATTGGAAACATTTAAAGTCGGCAAATCATCGGAAAGAAGACAATGTTGCAGGGTAGGTATGTTTTTCTTTATGTAAAGATTATAACTCTTTATTTCTTCATCACATGAAAGGAGGCAAAGCTATTGCTGTCCCTGGAGAAATCCAAGGTTTTTATGAAGCGTGGAAAATAGGAGGTCGGCTGCCCTGGAAGCAGTTATTCTTACCAACTATAAACTTATGTAGAAAAGGCATATCTGTAGGAAAAGCGCTCCGTCGTGCTATTACTAATACAGAAAGATTTCTCGAACAGTTTCAATCATTCAGGTATACCATAAATATAGAAAGTCTTTTCCTTAGACTTCACTAACTTTGTGTCAGAATTTTGTGAATTTTTGGAAGATGTAATACCGCAAAACTCTAACCTGATGTTAATGGGCGATTTCAACTTACATTTAAACGACGGTACACACGCAACATCAGAATTCAAAAACTGTTTATTTTCGCTTGGGCTTCATCAGCATGTCGACTTCAGTACACACATTGGGGGCAACGTACTAGACCTTGTAATAACTGAACAAGAAAATGGGGTTAAAATAAAATCATGTGAACAGGGTCCATTTTTATCAGATCATTGTGTTGTCAAAATTGTGACTGAAATAAAAAAGGAAAAATATCAAAAGTGAAACAGTCTCGTTTAGGAACTATAAAAATATTGATAAAGACGCTTTCTCAGAAGATCTGAAAAGTCTAGAAATTGAACAAATAGACATAAACGAATATGTATGTGATTTTGAGAATGAAATTCAAGTTATTTTGGACAAACATGCCCCAGTCACAGAGAAAACTCGTATTACTCGTGCTCCAAAGCCATGGTTCAGTGATTCAATTCTTGAAAAGAAACAATCATTTCGGAAAGCAGAAAAAACATGGAAACGATACAAAAAACCCGAGGACTATCATTCATTTCAAAATGCCCGGAATAAATACTTTATGGAAATTAAAAAAGTGAAAAAGCAAACATTCAGCGAAAAAGTTTCGGAGTTTAAAGGCGATTCAAAGAAATTATATAAATTTGTGACAGAAATTACTGGAAGTAAAGTACAAAATCCTATGCCGAGCGGCGAGAGTGACAATGCTATTGCGGATTCGTTTGCGGACCATTTTATGAACAAAATTTCTAAAATCAGAGAATCTTTGAAAACTTACCCGAACTACGAACCTTCGGTCAAAAATGTGGAAAATCTACCAAAATTCGACGAACTTTCCGAAGATGATGTGAAGAAAATCATAAACAATATGCAATCGAAATCGTGTGAACTCGACGTACTACCAACTGTCGTCTTGAAAATGTTTTTGACTGAATTACTTCCGTTGATAACTAAATTAGTGAACCTATCGCTCAGTCAAGGCATCTTTCCTGAGAAATGGAAACAGGCTGTAGTTCGACCATTGCTTAAAAAAGTTGGACTTGATCTGATCTATTCGAATTATCGCCCAGTCAGTAATCTTCCGTTTCTTTCAAAAGTTATTGAAAAAGCAGCCCTATTAGTGTTAAATTCACATGCTGAAAAACATAAACTTCTACCCACAAATCAAAGTGCTTATAGAAAAAATCATTCCTGTGAGTCTGCGCTTCTGCGTCTTGTGAACGACCTTCTCGGCGCAATGGAAAAACAGGAAGTGACTGCTTTAATCGCCATTGACCTGAGCGCCGCGTTTGACACGGTCGACCACAGCATTTTGATCGACGTGCTCAACAAGCAATACGGACTTACCTCTACCGCATTAAGCTGGGTTGACTCCTACCTTCACCCACGCAGTTGTCGGGTTAATGTAAACTCGGCATATTCGACGTCACGTGCACTGGAGTGTTCTGTTCCTCAAGGATCCTGTCTCGGGCCCTGGTTGTATCTCGCCTATGCAGGCACACTCTTCGATGACATTCCGCCGACGGTCACACTTCGTGGCTTCGCAGACGACCATACTATGGACAAATCGTTTTCTCCAAATATACAAAACAGTGAAAAGAATACAATAAGTGATTTAGAAAACGCTGGCGAAACAACGAACAACTGGATGAATTCTAATAAGTTGAAAATGAACACCTCAAAAACCGAATTCATTATGTTTGGGAGTAAGCAACAACTTACCAAATGTGAAACTAAATCTATCAAAATTGTAAACGATACCATCAACAAAGAAAACTGCATTCGATATCTTGGTGCTTTCCTCGACGAAAATTTGAACTTCAAAGAACACGTAAAGCGGAAATGTAGAACTGCCATGATAAATTTTATGCGGATCAAAAACATAAGACAATACCTCACAAAGGAAGCGACAGAGACTCTTGTGTTATCTTTAGTAATGTCTCACTTAGACTACTGTAACTCCATCTTATACGGTATCGCAAACTGTGATTTACAAAAGATGCAAAGGATTCAAAATATGTGCGCAAAGTTAGTTCTTTTAAGAAGTAAATATGATAGCTCTAAGCAAGCTTTGTTCGATCTTCACTGGCTGCCAGTAAAGGCAAGAATAAGTTTTAAAATCTTAACTTACATGTTCAATTGTTCGAAGGGAAACGCACCAGATTATCTTACTGAACTTTTAGAAAGCAAATCTGCAAAACGAGTTCTCAGATCATCAGAATGTGTTGACAATTGTTACAATGTTCCTTTCAATAAGAGAAAATCTTTCGCAGACCGTAGCTTTAGTTACATTGGACCTAAACTGTATAATCAATTACCGACAGAAATCAGAAACAGTAACACTATAGAAGCATTCAAGAGAAATCTTAAGACCCACATGTTCAGGGACTATTTCAACTTGTTTTAATTCAAAAGTGAAAAAGCGCAAATGACGTTTGAAATTTTAAAATTCATAGCTGTGATATGTAGTATATTCTAAAAGTGATTTTTCAATGTGATATTAGTAATCTTTTATCAATTTTTTATTATTCTTGATGCATGATATGTTCTTAACTTGAATTGATACCATTTTACTCATTTTCATTTAAAATCATTCAATAATTTCTTAATATCTGCTCATAACACTGTAACCATTTCTTAATAGTATTTTATTAGAAGTATTTTATTATCATTCTTATTGCTGTACAACGCCATTGAATATGAATGTTTTGTAAAAATAGGCGTTTAAGTAAATAAAAAGTTTCAAGTTTCAAGTTTCACTATAATGTTTTGTATTTTATTATTTATTTTGATTTACTAAAAAATTCTTCAAGAAAGTTTGACGATACGTTATAAATCTTTAGACATTTTTCGAAATATATACATACATTTATTGAACAAATTGAAGCATTGAATAGCGCCCATAACGCCAAACATGGACCTGTTTATGGGCAGAAATTGATATAATTTACTATCCATGTCCAAAAACGTCGGTTTAAGCATACAGATGTGCTTATTTTACAATGAAAACGGAGCATGACATGTGACTTCTATGTCATTCAATACAATAAGTATGTAGTAAGGTCCAACAAGTGAGGTGATGCCGCATTGAAATTTTGCAATACATACTCACTATGTTTACCAAGCATTATGACACAATGTATTATACCAAACGTTCTCATAAAACGATTAAATAGTTATGATACGGATATGAATGTTTTCAGAGATTTCCTAACGAATCCAGATACTGGAGAGATATATCAAGAGGGTGACACAATGTTCCGTCCACGACTTGCAAACACATTAGAGGTTATAGCAGAAGAAGGACCAAATGCTTTTTATGGAAGAAGTCTTACCGACTCTATACTTGCTGAAATAGCTGACGCAGGTATGATTCGCTTATTAAGCTAAGCATTTTTATGGACATACCATATACAACAAAGTCTGCAATTGTCAACTATTTGTTATTGTGGCAGCTGTAAAATGTGATTAGGTTTTCTTGTCCTTCGGAGATAATTGGTTCCAAAACTTTTAGCTTTGAGATTTGAATACTGCTAGGGTCATGAGCGATGTTGAATGCTCCGTCTTTTATCACGAACAAACACAATGTAACTGGGTGTGCAGTTATTTATGGATGTTTACATGTCCCTCGTTGATCTTTTCCCAGAATATTTAAGCATACTGGTAAGATTTTTTGTTCGTGTCTGGCTATGATATTCTTCGCTTAGAGGCGTTTAAGTTATTGACAAATTAATCAATATTTTTTACGTTTTAACCACAAGCAAGTACATACAGAGTATTTAATCCCATCTCTATAAAACTAAGGTATTGCTTTATATCTTGAAACTTAATAAAAGTATTTAATTTTATACTTAGTATATCTTATTATTTCACAAATCCATGATTATGAAGCGATCTTTAAGATTTTTTAGCTTTATTTTAATAAGCTTGTCTATTAAATTTAATGAACATTTGACAAGACATAATAGGAGTGGTAAGTTTAGTAATAATCCCGCCAATCATTGTTAACGAGTAATGGTGATAAATTTAAAATTATTTTTCATTGTCAAAATGTACAATGAAATTACCATTTTCGTCAAATTCACTAATTTCGAAATTGTCATCATTACTGTCAACAAGATTTGTTACAATTCTGCTTGTCAACGTGCTTTATTTTATTCCGTTAACTTTTACTTCCACAGTTTCCTTAACGTGTGTACATGTGTTTTACCAAACTGTTTTGTCTATTTTTGCCAATTCAGCTATTAATAAATCTGTGAGATTATTTTCTTTGAAAATTTTGTTTCATGTGAAGCCCCGTTTTTAAAACGCCCCATACTAATTCAATGTGGTTAAGAACACAATGATACGGTGGGAGGCTTACAATATTGTAACATTGGGCATTTGAAAGTTCATCAACTTCAAACACTGGATCCGGCTTGTTCTGTTGAATTATGACATACAACTTTTAAAAGGGGTGTGTCTTCCATAATTGATACTTGGTATCACACATATCAGATTTTCTTGGAAGTAAGTTTTCAAGTTAAAGGAATAAATACATTTACATTTCTTAATTCATATCAAGAACTCCTCTTTTAATAACAACAATGTTAAAACTATTTAATTTGCTTTTGACACTAAATTAGAAATTTCAAATTGATCAACACAATATACACAAAACTGTCCCCGGTGTGTAAAATTAGTAAAATGACACGTGCTGTTACAATTTACTTTACTATTTTTACATTATGTTTATGTTTACTGCTGTTCCAACTTTCCCACCGGTATTTTATCAAAAACTTCAAGGAATTTGACAGACTTGAAAAGAATTACTGAAAACAAACCTCACAAAAGGTTTAAAAATAAATTTGCAATAGAGAATAAACTTTCTTACCATAAAATAAACAGATTGAGAGATATAAGCGAAATGTTGGTTTTTATAGAGATCAAATGGTCTATAAAAACTCAACAAACTTATGGTTTAGTACAAATATAGGACTCTCGGAAAATATTTTTTAACTTTAACACCCAAAAGGTACTGGATGAATTATAGATATTTTTGTAATTTATCTATATATGTAGGAGATCGAATGCTTCATGTTTCATATTTCATATTAGTTTAGTATTAAATTAGATTTAGCAGGACGCATAACAAAATGCTGCGATCCACGGAATAATATTAGTGATTGTAAGCCATCCCCTTATAATAAAAGTATTAACTGCACATAAAACACCATCATGAACATGTGAAAGGTACTGAGAAAAGACAATGTGTAAAAATGCAATCAATATAACAAAGTCAAAAGACAATTACATTTCTTTTGGGAAAAAAATGAAATGTGACCCTGTTCTGTCTTTTATTTCAGGTGGAATAATTACAAGGGATGATCTTGCCCAATACACAGCGCTTATAAAACCAGCTGTTTCGTTTAAGCTGGACAATTCGCACACGATGTACTCCCCACCTTTACCGTCAGGTGGCGTTGTGTATCAGTATATATTAAACATCTTAAAAGGTATTATTATAAAGTTTTTTAACATCAAAATATATATAAGATTCAATCTATTTAGCTTTCAGCATACTACATATGAAGTGTTTTCGTTAAAGTAGTTTTTTTTAAAAAGTGTTTTCTTTTGGTCTATTTTGTCTGATGTTGAAAGTTTGCAAAATTATGGCGAAATGTGTGCCAACAGACTTTTTGCGGTCTTATGCTTCGGACAGATCACTTTGTTTCTAGATTTTTGTACTTCAGCAGGTGTGAAGTGCTGTGTGGCAGCTGTAAAAAGTTGCCCCTACTTCACTTCAGAGTTATTATATTTTCCAGGTCCTTCGGGATCATTGATGCCAGCACTATTAAGTGTTGAGAATTGAGTACCGCTCAAGCCGGTGCTAGGGTTAGCAATTTTCATGTAATTTTGTTGTTATTAATGCTCCCTACGTATCACTGTGTTTCCAGATTTTTAACCCTAATAAAGCCTTTTTATATTAAAAGAAGTTTATTCCGGCATATGAACAACAGTTAAATGAAAGAAATGGATAATTGCTGAAGTAATTTACGTTTTTGTCCACAATTGATATATCAGTAAGAGTAATATTTATATTTCAGCTTTAAGAATATGAACATATTATATTAAAGTAACTTTACAGTGTATTTCATCTGATACACTGACATCGTTAATAAGTCAGTTCATAATTTTCTTTAAAAACCTGCTTAACCTTTGGGGCATGAACGATATACTGAACTAATGCCGAATATCTTTTTAAAAGATATTTCCTGTTTACTTTACTTTCATTGACTTGAAATGTTCTCATAATTTTCTTAATTTTACAGTGTCACAGTATGTTGTTCTTGCTGTGTGACAGAGACAGGGTTATTGTATTTTCAATATTTGAAGATCTTTCAACATGACATTGTTGTTTTCATGAAATTTTGAATCGCAATTTTCCCCCCTTCCCTGGGTCTCATGTCCCTTTCCCCTGTGCCTTTTGATTTTATGGGCCTAATATTAAATTATTTCTTTGTTTTCTTTTAGTTCTTTATCAGTTACTAATTATTTATTCTTATGTAGTGGTTTGCCTGCCTGTGCTCTGCCTTGTGTCATGTCCTGTTTTTGTTTGGGGTCCTCCTGGGCTCCTTGCCGCTGGCTCTTGTTGCTGGGTCGGGTGGGGGCTGCGTTCCTGCGTTCATTAAACGCAGCCTTTCCTTGTTTATCTTGTTTATCATATTTTAATATACTGCCTGTGTTTTAAATTCTCATTCTGAAATGTTGTCATTCTTACACAGATACTGTCAGCTCTGATTCCCATTTACAGCTTTTCATTAAATTGCACGGAAAAATCCCATTTGAATTCCACGATCATCGCCATATGAGCACATCTACATGGATGTTTTCAAATTCTAATTTTTACTATTTTTATATTTAGGAATAAAATGCGAGTGTGGACAATTTACTGTAATAGTTTAAGTATTGTCCTTTAGGCACAGGGTTATTCAAGCCAATTTGGCAACATTCTCGGCTCTGTAGAAAAGGAAAACCTGAACAGTATTCTTTGATTTTAGAGCAATATTTTACAATTGAGATGGTTCCATGATTAACAAAAGAAATGCTAGGACTCTAAATTATAGAATGTAGCCATACTATTCTGTTGAGTATATATTTATTAAAACATTTAAATGTTTGCAACAGGATTTCATTTTGGCCCATCAAGTGTACTTAACGCTGATGCAGCTGAACTAACGTGGCATCGAATTGTTGAAGCGTTCAAGCATGCCTTCTCTTTAAGATCGAGACTTGGGGATAATGATATAGGATCGACGGAATTCATCGACGAAGTTGACGAGGTACACTTCATCTGCATCGTATTTTTTTATATTGTTTTCAAGTAATTGCAACAAGACTTTAAAAATTTTAATTGAAATGCCTATGAAATACTTTTAGCCCTTTGCACGACAAAATGGGTGGCGTTTTAAAATGACGTGCAAGTCGGTGAAATTTGCATCATTGTGTTTTTTCCTGTAACAGCTTGTACTGACACGAATCTACTTAATATGCGTTATCGGGTATTGTAGCCATGTACGTGTTACACAATCATTGCCTTTTTACAAATTACTAGACTCTTACGCTATAGATCCTTTAAACATTATGTTTCAATGTTGCTGTTTTTTGTTCTCCTGTATTCTTTAAACGTATGTACTTTTTTGATGCATTTATTTCTGCAGAAGTACGATGACAAATATAAACCCCGAGCCAGTAGGGCAATGGATTCAATTATCTTAGGACTTTAACGGATGTTCATGCACGGACGTAAATGCATTAGCGCTATTCTTTTCTTTATACGGCAAAGCCGTTTGTTTGGGTTTGTTAGGATTTTTTGTTGTTGTAAGGTCGTTACCCTTTCATAACTCACCAAACCTGTTCATTTAAAGCATTACATTACTATATTGAAATACTCGTAGTATATTAAAAGTGTTGTTTGTTTTCTAAATTATCTATGATCAGGTTGTTTCCACAGTTGATACTCTTCATACCGCATGCTTTAACGTTAGATTATAGTTGTACTTTTAAAGAAAATGTTTTGCTTCACTAGATCTATATTTGAATTTGATCCTCATTGAAAGGGAGACACGGGCAAAATTTTCATTTCTTCGTTTTGACTTTTTCATTCATTACTCTGTAAATGTCATGAAAAAAACACACTAGGCAGTCATAGAAACAAACTTTTCTCCTTATAAAGAATAAAATGGTGGTTTCCTAACTTGACCCACGTGGGTCAGGTTAGAGCGTTAAGATTTCACAATAGTTGCCACAGTGAACTCTGGACACGTTAAAGAACATGTGAAATGAATGACTTAGACTTGTTTCAATCATACAATATTCACGATATCTGTTATTGTAAATTCCAGGGTTTGTTCAAGTCACATGGCTTGTTTTAAAACTACTCGGTGATTTTGTCGGCGTCTAAATTTCGTTCAATATATCTAGATATATTTACGCTTCAAACCCAAAATATATAGAATTTATACAGAAATCCATGATGGGACTTTAAAAAATGTCATTTTAGCGTGATTTGAGTACATTAAATCATTTTAATATTTTTGTCATTTATTTGCCTGAGTAAATATCGATCTCTCCATGTAAATCATCCTATTTCTTGTATGGATAATATATTTAAAGTTTCTTCTTTTGCTAAATATTTCCAGCTTGTTCAAAAAATGACGGATTAGGGATACGGCGAAGCAATTCGGTCGAGAATTAGCGATACGGAAACATTCGACCCGTCGTATTACGATAGTGAGTTGTTTGGTGTGTCAGGAAGCGGTAGCATGGGCACGTCACATATTTCAGTCCTAGGTCCAAATGGCGATGCTGTGTCGATAACGAGTACAGTTAATCTGTTGTATGTGGTTTATGTGTTTAACTGTTAACATTTCCTTTGCTTTAAAAGAAAATATATCTATTAAAAATTTGTCTGCTATGCTAACATAATTAACATATTCTGCTTTGAATTTGGAAATACCATTGCTATTTCGAAGGGTTTCAATATCAAAGTACTGAAATGGAGCGGCGAAATGTATAGCGTTTGTTCATAGTTGCACAATTGTCTGTCCGTTTATCTGTGACTTACGTCCATGAACAGGCTCAATCAAACCGAGCTTGCAACATTTTCAATTTTGTCGCGTTGGGCTTTCTTTAGGGATTTTATTTCACTCTATTTATTTAACATTCAAACAGTTGGTCATCAAAACATTATATTTTTATCCGGCGATGTGATTATTTTTGTTTTACATGATAAAAGTTTGAATATTATAATATCTGCAATTGTTGAAGAATACAAAAGTAAGATTTTCTTATGTACCAATATATTAAAGGATTGGATTCTTTTACATCATTTTTGTTGTAAAGACTAGAAGACTAAAATACTAGAAGATTAATCATAAGATTTCAAAAATATATATATATTGCCGATGATAATAATAAAACTTAATTTTGAATGTCTGACCAGTTCAGTATTCACGCGCTATTTTTGTGTTCCTTTTAAAATGTCGATGATACGAAAGATATAAAAATAATTTTAACCAAATAAATTTATTTTTAAAAGATTTAGGTATTGATTAGGGTTGCTAATATATGGATTCACTTATCTTGGACTCATCTACAAAAACATGTCAAAGATACTTTAAGTTATTTCTTTTTGTCAAAGATACTTATTTCTTTTTATGTATAACCAGTTTTGGCTCGAAGGTAATTGGTTCCAGGACAGGTATCTTATATAACAACGAAATGGATGATTTTTCAACGCCAGGAACCGTCAATTTCTTCGGTGTTCCAGCATCGCCTGCGAATTTCATATTACCGGGAAAGCGCCCTCTGTCGTCCATGTGCCCGAGTATAGTAATAGATAGGTGGGGAGATGTAAAACTGGTTATTGGCGCTGCAGGTGGAACAAGGATTATAACATCTACCGCTCTGGTGTGTTCTAGATTTTAAATAGTTTTTAATTGAATTTTGTATTTTCATTTACAATATGGTTACTCTACTATTACTATACGATGAGGGTATTATGCATTGTTTAGTACAATGCCGAATTCCATTGGTCGGGTACACAGCTATCAAACCTTCTTCAAACCGTCTTAGTACGAGGCGCTAGCCGAATCTGATATAGGCATTGCAGCTGTGTACGAATCCAATAAAACCAGTATTGTACTCAACAATATGCAAAGACCTCTCTATTTTACACATGACAGGACAAGTCCAATAAGGAATTAAATGCATTTTTGGACCCTGAAAATAAAGACTTAGCTAGATGGAGTATGATATGTATTTGAGATAGATATTTTGAACTCTAAAATTATAAATAAGGCTTATGGGGCACAATATGAATTTGATGTCAGAAAAGGAAAACAAGGCCATATAGGGTGCAATATTCATTCGGTAAGGATTGTTTGGACTCAGAAAATAGTCATATTTTAAATAAAATCAACCGAAAGACGTCAATCAATGAGAATCGACTTAACAAAACTAAAGTATTATTATGCGACTAGCAAGTTCCCATTTTCGCGATTGTTCGAGAGATGGTCGCAAGACAGTCTAATAGAAAGTGACATTGGCTTCGATTGTAGGTTAACGTCATAATGCATGACGCTAGATTTAGAAACTAATCGTTAATTACTTAAAGGAACTCCGCTGAGGTTCAAACATCTAAAATCTAAAATCATTATTTTTTTTTACACAGATCAGCTGGTCACGTATATAATGCAGGAAGACATGCAAACAATAATTCAGAAATACACTCAAAAATTAACTGAAAAGCGTATTTTTGTGTTATTTTGATACGATTTGAGTTAAAAGCGTTTAAACGCTTTTCCATTTTGGGTCATTTTTCACAATTTTAATAATTATCCTGGATAAACCGCAAAAGAGAATTATCTAAAATTTTGCACACAAGTTACTGATCTAGACCTACATCAAACTGAGCATTAATCTCGAAAAATTATTTCCAGTTTCGTCATGTCAAAAAACCTCAGTGGAGTCCCTTTAAGATATAGGGTACTAGTGTACCAATAAAAAATAACGTTAAATAACCATTCTTTGTAAGTTACGGTAGCTTCCGACATCATTTCTGTCAACCCAAAACAATGATGAAAATACAAAGCGTTTTGTTTCGCATCTAATGAACATTTAAAAGAGGATACACATGGCGAAATCAGGAAAATCAACTGCAATTTCACAAATCTGCAATTTGCTGTGTTTTTCCGTTTGCTAGTTATGCCAGTCCCTTTTGCGCTGCAAATTGAAAATCGGACAACTTTACCCGATGAAGAATTTTATTTTAGACATGTAATAAAATAGTCATTATATGAAGATTTTGGTGTATTTTCAAGTAAAAGGACGTAGTTAACGTGATATTAAACTTGTTATCTAAACAATCATTGTATGTCATAATGGCAATTTAACAACTTGATGCATAGATATATTTAAAGAAAAAAAACGCCGCAGGACCGAGTGGCTAATTCAAACGCATTTCAGAGGTTAACAGATGTTGAATGACCTTAGTACACGGCGTAAAATTATATTATCTTGATTTAAATACAACGAAAAAGATAAATAAGGGAGACAACTGATTAGTGAACGATCATTTTCAAGCGGGATTAAGTTACTTCCGCTGGAAGTAAACATATCTGATTGAACTTTCCCGTTTTCTTTTAGATGTTCCCGCAAATCATAGAAGACATTGCATGAAAAGACTTCTTCTGCTTAATTTTGATTGAATTGCCAAGTACTTTTATTAATGGAGTTTTTAAACTTACATCCTGACAAGCTAAGTTGTGAAAGCAAATACTGACGAGTTTTGAAAAGAAACTAGTTTTAATCGACACTCGCAAACCAAAGAATGCTAAAATTATTTTCAGACATTATTACGATACGCTCAGTTGTCTATGTATTTAATATATGAGCCGCGCCATGACAAAACCAACTTATTGCGTTTGCTACCAGCATGGATCCAGACCAGCCTACGCATCCGCGCATTCTGATCAGGATCCATTCTGTTCGCTTATAAACCATATAACAAGTAGAGAAACTGATAGCGAACAGCATGGATCCTGATCAGACTGCGCGGATGGCCTGGATCCATTATAGTCGTAAACGCACTATATTGGTTTTGTCATGGCGCGGCTCAAATCATCAAAATTTATCTTCTTGTAGGTCACCATTGAAACTCTATTGTTTAACTGGGGTCTAAAGGAAGCTATAGATTATCCGCGACTACACCATCAACTTTTCCCACCAACACTTGGTGTCCAGAAAGAGTTTCCGCAGGTGAATATTATATAGTTTACTCTACATTATATTTAACTTTATTTTGTGTCCCATCTCGCTTTTGGTTAAAATGTTGTGACTTCTGATTATTTCATGTGAATAATTCAGCCAACGAGCTAACGGAAGGTTAGTGGTTATATTCAGGGGCCCGCATGGGCCACAAATAGTTTAAACACGAACGTCTTGAGTCTTCTTACCCAGTAAATACCGTGCACTTGTTACTGGTTTGAGACCCGACAAAGTAACTAAATGTTATCATTGTTTGCCTTAAAATATAAACTTCGCATTTTGTTGATGTATGTAATTACTGAAATGAAATGTTTTGAAAACTATGTAAAAGGCATTACTGGTGAAGGCAAAACTCCAAGATAAGTGCCAATTTGTTTAGTTTAAACGCAATAATGTAAGGCTGTTTTAATCATTTTTAGTCAACCTCCTTCCACTTGTCCGGTGCTGATGTCATATTAGGAAACAATATGGCGACGCGGGTAGGGTTCTAACTCACGATCCCTGCGTCGAGAGGGCAGACATCTTGCTGAACTTTGCTACAGCACCATATAGTTCAGGTTCAATAATTATGTCAATCTATAGCATAATAGTAATGTAATGGAGACAATCCAAAGGAGTCAAGATATATATTGCTTTAGTTTTGGGGCAGCCTTATTGAATTGGAAATTGTTCAACATTGCTCAGAAATGCTCCTTTTTAATTGTTTTTCTTCAGATTTTGAAAGATGGTTTGCAAAGTTTTGGTCACAATATAACTGTTGATACATCATTGTCGATTGTTCAAGCTGTTTTAGTTAGGAACCAGGTAATAGCGAATAGTGACTTCCGGAAAGGAGGGGAACCGGACGGATTTTAGTACACCAAAACGAGACTATGTAGAAAATTTGCCATTGAGTAGTCATGAGAACAAGGTCAAGGTGTATTTATAGAAAAACTTCGGGCCTTTGGAAACTATTTAAAATTAAGTGACTTGTGATGATTTACTACATTATTAATTTATGTTAAGTGAGTTGATGCACTATCTGTTCCTCTATGCTATGGGCTGTTTTAAAAGCTATAAAATGCAACAGATATCCCTTTGATTGTCTAATGTTTTTTTCATTGTTTCTTTGATTAATTATTTGACTGATTATTTTATTGATTATTTGATTAATTATTTGACTGATTATTGATTGTTGTTATTTTATGATTATATTAATGATTATGTAAGTATGAAATTCTGAAGTACTGTTTACTTGATCTGAAAGGAATTTGGGTTTCATCGTATTTGTCAAAGAATGATGTTTGATTAGATATTATTGTTAGTTAAAGGAAAAAATTAAATGTCCGTCACTGTGTTTTATATTTAAAGCCCATTATGCCTTAGAAATGCTATCGATCCAACTTTTTGTACCTTGTTACAGTTTCCAAAACTATACTAATTTTCCATAAACATGAACTGTCTTCTCCCAATTTTGCCCTGTCAACAATTTGTATAATTATAATGAATAAATATTTTGTATGGAAGTCAAAATACTACTTTTTTACATTTTTGTACCTGTAAGACACATAACTGCATGTTCGGCGCTATTTCCTTCAGTATTTAACATGTAACATACTTTAAATGTATTATTGAAACATTATTAAACACATGTATGTTTGACAATTTTCAAGAATCGAAACGCAGAAATAAGGTGTCTGTAAAGGTTTATATATTATATATTATTTATATAAATTTATAATAACAACACGTTCAGTTTTGTTTTGTTTGTTTTTTGTTGTTTTTTTTGCTTTTTTTTTTAACATAAAAATTGATACATGAAAATGCAACAGGCATGTGTAAAGATTTTGAAAAGTACTCCATCTTTGTTCAATGAGATGAAATTAAGATTTCAAAACTGCATAGCCTAACAGTGCCATAAAACAAGTCTTTATATTTGTTTAATCTTGTGATAATAAAATGAAAAAAAATAGCTTAAACATGTGTTACATCAGTTGTGTTCCTATGTGTCTAATTCTTTTATGCAAATAAAATACGAAAATTTATGTATTTACGAGGTTTGCTTGTTTGTTTTCTTAAAAGCCGGAAACCTTCGAAAAAAGCATGTCAATTGTAAACAAGTATTTAAACCTTTGTTTAAGCTAGATTAGTGTGTGTATGTACATGTTATTCTACATTTGTAGCGAATTTAATGATTTTCAGGACCCTTTTATTTCGAAATGTCCGTATTGAAAAGCTTTAAAAGCCCATTAAGTCACAAAAACATTAAAGCTATTAAATGCATTTATTTTTTCCAAACGTTTTTTTTTTTACTTTCGTTGCTTATTACAGTTTCAAAAACGTTACTAACTCATTGACCATATATGTGAGCCATCTTGGCTTCTTTTGCATATTAACAATTAGTACACTTAATAAGTAATTTATATTGAAGTCGAAATATCACTTTGTTTACAATTTAGAATTTGAATCGTAAATTATTTCACATTCAACGTTATTTCCTACAAATGTTAAGCATCTCACATGTTTTAAATATAATTATCATTGCCACATTATAAATTACATGTTTGCCCTTTCTACAGAAAAACAAAACTATGTATTTAACCTTTTCCCTTATATAGACCGTTTTGACGGTTTTTTGCCCCCCCCCCCCACCCCACTTTAACAGTGAAAAAACGCCCTATTTAGGCCCCAAACACTGTTTTTCATTTGAGAAATGTTGTTAAAAAAGTGACCACTTTTTCCGCGCTGCCCCCCCCCCCCCCCTATCAAAGTGGCACATGAGGGGTTGCCAGAAGGGGGATGTGCCCCCTTCTGTTTGGGGGGTTTGAAGGGGGCGGTAGTCCCCCTCATCGCCAAGAAAATTTTGGACATGTGACAGGCTAAAAATGGCCTCAGGTCGATCCTAGGGTAACTAGTAACTGACGCTGAAAAGCCTTTTACTCTATCTTAATTCATTGAGAAGTTGCAGCACTTTGAAATCAGTTTTGATGGAAAAAAAAAAACAATGCAAAATAGTGATTTTTCGCAATTTTGAGACGTCCCCCCGTTGCCATGGTAACAGAAAATTTACGATTGAGCATGCTGTTACAGAGGCTATGGTCCAGTCAACATTTGTGCCAAGTTTCATCAGTATTGAAGCATTTTTCATAGTTTCATAGCAGTTTGAACTTGTAACAGGAGGCTTTTCAATGAAAACGGCCATTTTTCACAATATGCTCATGGGGTAAAAGGTTTATGGGCATAAAGTGTCTTTTATATAGTTTCTTTTGTTCTTTTGGGACAACCTATTTTATATTTAATACACCCAAATTCTGAAGCGTCAGAAGATTCTATTGGTTTATCTATTCAGTCAGATATTCTATCTATATTTTTGTACCGGGGTCTCTTCCGCAAGTAAGTAACAACTTCTTCTTGTAGAAACTTTAACCCAGACTCGTTTTCGTCAATAAAATCGCCAGAGTAATTTATCTGCCTATCCCAGGACGTGCATTCGCGAATCAGAGGGTAAAGACTAGTTTTGAAACCCGTGGTGGTGTTGGTAGTTTTCACTCCGGATCAAGGCATTAAGCCACAATAAAATTAACCAGAGCACAGTTCAGCTAACGCATCGCTTCTGGACAGGCTGTCAAACTGTTTACCAGTACTAATTGCCTTCACTTTCGCAAGGACCTGATAACTTCTGTACATGCTAATGCAGAGGTACAATGCGAATGACAGTTGAAAGGATTTCATGATCAATCACAACGAACGTGAACCCGGATCGCCCAATTCACAGTCCAACGGTCTACCTATTGAGCTAACCGAACACCCGCCCCTTACTCTTCCCCTATTAAGCTGATGGGGTTGTAGCATGGTTCCAGAATATCAAATTATAAAAAAAGATGTAATTACAAGAATTATGCAGATTGCGCATGCGCGAGAAAATAGTACTTCCGGTAAATTTTACATAGGAATGGACAAGGTCGTAAAAAGGTCTAATAATCATGATAGATAATAATGAAGTTCGACTTTTATGATTTTATTCTGCAAACAAGGCTTTTCAAATACACATTTCCTACTTTTATACAACCCTTTTTAAAACATCAAGAAATTTGTGCAAGGGAAATAAACTGCCTTGTGAAACGTACTATTCCGTGTATTTCCTGTTCAGGCGTATCTGTGGGCGCGTCGCTTTTATTTTAAATTAAAATTGTGGTATCACCTTTATTTGCAATTATGATAAGGTTTGATTGTCGTTATCTTAAACTGGCAAATTATCGTACGAACGCCTAGCATTTTATATCACGGATTTATATTACAATGTAATATAAACCCGTGTTTATATTAATACCCGACTTGCACGTTACTTTCTTGTTTATAAATGATATGATTTAAAATCAAATATTTATTTACAACCAAGATTTACCTCTAAAAATTAATTATGTCGGACTCACTTTCATATTTTTGGAATACTACGGGTATTGCTCGAAATGGCTGTTCGTTAGTGCAGTTATTTAAAAATAGGTTAATAGTAACAATGCTCTGTACAATACAATAATGTAAATAAAATGTATGGACACGTATCCGAATGAATACGATTTAAATAACGTATACTCTAAGCCTATTTTTGTCGGGTACATGTATTTATATAAATCATTAAACACTGTTTCTTTAATATCAATTCATCATAATAGTCTGGACGTAATATTTTTTTATTTTTTTTCAAATTTCAAATTCTTTATTTCTCTCAGTGCATCATACATGATACAAACATAAGGTATATAACAATTAACATTTGTAAAAACGGCAATACATACATGGCAAGTCATTCATTGTTGCATGTAGAGATTTTTCTTAATTGGGTTTCATGTCGCACCAAAACTATATAGGTCATATGGCGCCTTTCCAGCTTTACTAGCAGAGGAAACCCAGGGTGCCCCTCTGTACATTATTTCAAGCACAAATGGGCACCTGAGTAGAACCTCCGACGTTCCGGTAGAGAGTGTCCAATCAAGTTTGGTTTCCTTGTTAATGTGTTACTTTCGTACTTTATCTTAAGGCTGAATTGTACATTAATATTCGACGTCCATATGCACGTGCGTGCACGTATTGAAATATAGTCATACGAAGGCATTTTGTACAGAAGCATTTTGATTGGTTAAATATTATAATAAAAAGGTATTATATTTTATATTGAGATTTCGCTAAAATAGAAAAAAATACATAACAAAAGTTATGAAGATCTACTTCTTCATCTAAAAGTCGAAGCTCAGTATGATGTGTTGATTCTGAGGAGGAAAATAATGAAGAATTGTTATTTATATTTCAAAAACAACAATAACGAAAGAACAACAATCCGTTATCGTTTTACTATAATTACGTCTGCCTCTAAGATGACGTCACTGAGCGTTCCCCGTGGTTTCATTTATTTCCTGCTTTTTCCTGTTCCTTTGTAACTGTTGATGACTTCGGTGGTTCAACTTTCCTGGTATGTTGTCCTCATTTCAAGCCACTATTATTATATACGCACAATAATAGTTTATTTATAAATCCACATTTTTCATAAATCACGATTTTTTTTTCTCAGTACATACCAGTATATAATTTGACAAATTTCATTAACCTTTCACCGAAGAAGTTACTATAAAAACGTATGTATTAACTGTTCTGTACAGTGTACTTCATGTTGTGGAGATAGTGTAACGTGGGTGAGAAAACCTTTTGGTTTTTAATTAAACTATATAATACTAAAGTTGATCGACCATCATTCATTCCTTTATCGCACATTGATTTAAACGCTTTACCGAAATGACAATTTCTTTAAATAGTGTAACCGATGACTACGGATTTTGAAACAAATTGGCAAGAAAGTAAGTATAAGATTTTTAGTATTATTATTATTAATGAGCATCATCATTCATGGACTGAGAGGTTCAGATTAAGTATTATATTGTAATTTTATTATTTATGAGTCAGGTTAAGCATATTAGATGGACTAAGAAGTATAAAAAATACACATTATAATTATTTGATATAATTCAATTCATTACATATAACATACCGAAGTCAATGCATCAGTGTCAGTCGAAGAATATATGAAATGTATTGCTAACATTTTGCTAACTTAAGAATTTTCACATTATTATTTTTCAAACTTAATTAAATTTTAATCGTTCATCTAGTTAGATAAACAGTTTTTTAAAAAAAAATGTTTTTTAGCATGATAGTTAGCATTTTGCAAATCAAAAGGAGGCAATTATATATATCCTGGGGAATATTATGGATATACAACTAAACAAAACTATGCTATTTTTCATTAAAAGTGTATTGTGCACTTGCCTTCTTTTTACATCCCTAGATAGAGATAGCCGTTGATCGACTTTAATATGTTTACTCTTTGACATAACGCACATCCATTAAATAATCTTATTTCATTCATTTAAAAAGTTATAAGATTCTCATTGCTGAACCATCATTTAACATTTTTTCTCGATAGTTTTAAAAAAGAAGAACGTTTGCAGTCATTAATTGGGACAGAATTAAAAAAATTGTCTTGCAAAGTTGAAGGAAAGAAAGGGATCATGGGAAAAGGACGGTAAGTGTGTTTTACTTTCTTGTAGATTGATTTTTATGATACGCCTTGTCATTGTTTTACAACCTTGCACAAGTTTTACAAATTTTTGTGTTGTTATAATTTTATTGCTATTATCACTAATCATCGAAAATCTTGACAGGAAGGCCTTCTTTTTTACGTTTTTTTACACATGTACTTAAAGTAAAAATACTCCTTATCTCGGAAAGTATGATTTGAAAGTGTCCGTTATGCATTATTACGAACAATTTATATCACGAACTCGTCTTATTACGAACTCGTTATTTATGAATATATCTTTTTAACGATTTTCGAGACGTCGACATAGAGAGAAAATGTAATAATTTTTGTTGTGAATGCGTGGTACATTTTTTTTGTCATATAAGATGAATAAAAAAAGATTGTGTCACATTTTTTTAAAATTAAACATCATCAAAAAGGATTTTTATACTACATTTAAACCCTTTTATAAATATGTTTACTTTTTACTTCTCCTGGGTGTCTTAATAATAATAATAATGCGTGTCTATGATGCTAGATAATAAAAAAGACATATTTCAGACGTGTTTTAACACTTTCTTTTAAGAAAAATGGTATACATAAATTTGGACACATCTTTGACCTGGTCAAATAATAAAAGTGTTTATATATACTTGTAGGTTGCGGTAGATAATAAAAGAGACACTTTAGACGTGTTTTAACACTTTCTATTAAGAAATGGTCTACATAAGTTTGCAATTTGGACACATCTTTGACCTGGTCAAATAGCACTTGCCTTTTATGTATACGCATTAAATTATAGGTCGATCTGGACGCTTAAGGGATCTTTTTTTTCCTGAGGCTTAAAGAAAATCAGCATGGTTGAAACTGATAAGACTGGAGAAGTGTTTTCGCTTTTGTATAGCACATCTTCGGGCAGGGTTTTAGACGTAAATAATGCCTTTTATTTTTTATCGTTAAAGGGACTCCACTGAAGTTTGTTTATGACGTACGGGACTTGAAATATTGTTTTGATATTATTTTGTTTACTATTTTGTAAAGGTCTGGATCAATTAAAAGTAATGAAATAAGGCACGGAAAGGCATCTGAGATCTTCCTCCACCTGTAAAGCTGGAAAGTCAACATATGACCTGTTCGGTGCTACGTAAAACCAAACCAAAAAATCTCTTTAATGGATAATCGTGTATGCTTAAAGAAACTTTAATCAAAGCTTATATTATTTGTTATTTAAAATGGAAAATAATTCAGGTTTTAACACTTTATATTCATGTATAGAAGGCAACAAGGTTTTATGCAAATACATTTTGTACTAAGTACTACCACGGATTTATATTACATAAATCCGTGGTACTACTATTTGCAATCTTTTATAAATCTGTTTACTTAAAACCCCTTTTTGTTAATATAACCCAACTAAATGGCCAGGCCATCATTTAAAGTAATAAAAATCGCTGACCAAGAAACTGTATGCTGCTGACCTGTTTAAAATCATGTGTGTGAATAAATAGCAATTTCACGGGTATCTAGTTTGCTTTAATGATTTAACATATTCTACTGTCATAATTTGCCCACAGGTTATCTTGTCATGTCAACGCTATATGCTGTTCTTAACAGGTGGGAAAACATGAATTTAAATCGTTGATCAACATATTGAATACAGCACAAGTAGTTATATTGACAAAAACAAAGTTTATAATAGGGAACATGCTGGTCCCAGCTTAAGTGAAAATTTTCTCTTGAAAGAAGTATATGTACACTAGAAGTACACTAGAAGTACGCTAGATGTACCACAGGTTTAATATCCCCCAATAATATAGATAGTATTCCTATTGAAGCGTTAAAAAGCGGTGTGTCTTTTCGTTTCTTCGTGTGTTGTTTAATATTTGGTTTAATTAAGGTGTTGGTCTTTTAATAATGGTCTAAATGTATATCAAAATCGTATATAAATAAATATAAATAGAAGCCGTTTATAAAAGAGCAGAACGATTTTTCCTTAGTGTTGGTATGTATACACAAAATGTTGAGCTTGTTTGGTCTATTTGGCTGAAAACCTCTGATCGTACGTGTATGAAAATACACTGATAAATTTATGGTTAAGGTTAGGAAAAATGAAAGAAGCAAGATATACAAAGCGTACTTCAGTTTGAGCATACAATAAGGCAAATGTGCATGTAAAAGCTGGTTTTGTCATATGATTGAAATCATTTTAGGTAAGGAATAATTTGAATGTGTACTTATCTTCGCTAGAACGTTTGTACAAGTTATTGAATATGTGCCCTTGTGTACTTGTATTGATAAAATTGCAAATAACCTTGCGCAACAACACTGGACCGTCTAGACTGCCACCTGGTCATCGGTCATCTATAAGGGGTTACGCCAAATTGGATCATAACCGACTGTTATTAGGGCTTGAGCGTAAAAGATAGAATATGTCCCTTTTGTGATTAAAATTCGGCTGAGGATGAATTGCATTTATTGTTAAATTGAAGTTTGAAGTGTTTATTATGATTTAAGAGTAGCATTGTACTCATGAAAAACTTGTTCTCTGTCATGCAAGATACTGATAAGTGTGTGTACATGTTTTCCCATATAGATATAAACTTGATCAAATATTGATGCTAAATCTGTAAGAATAATTAAGATAGATGCCGTTTTATTCTTTGTATATAAAATGTTGCAATATAATATATATATGTCAAATAATTAATCAATCCTTTCATAATCTTATAGATTTATCCATTTACATTATGTCAACAAATTTCTTATTAATATAATGATAAATACTTTTCACCCGATGCTGTTAATCAAGCCTTTTTATTATAATTTAGATATTCGTATTTCTAGAAATAAACTTTGTTTTATGTCTTTCCTGTACGACATTTTAACATCAGTTTAATTTATGTAAACATTTCGATTTTAATGAAATTTTCATGACCGTCATGTTTAATTCCATATGTATTGCATCTATTTCTTATATATAAAAAGTTTTTTTAACAATTGTAATATTGCATTTATGTTTATGTAATGCTTAGATGTCATAATGATGGCGACTGTCCACCTTGGTGGTTGAAGACTTCAGATGTCATTCCATGAGTTAGTTCAGGCACGAACGGGCACCTGAGTAGAGTAGTTCCACCGACGCTGCGTAAGCTAGCTGCGAATAGTGTCCTTATATAAAATGAGCCAATGAGTCCATGAGTCTATGGCAGGATTCGAACCCATGCAATGGGAACCAAGTGGTTGGACATCAACGACCGTAACCACTCGGCTACGGACGCCCCTATTATAAAAAATATTTTGTATAAAGATACTAAATATTGTATTTCTAGCGCATCAAAGGGGAGAACGTGGGCAATTGTGACAATTGTGACTGTTGCTTTGATTGTGGCGGTTGGACTTGGTCTAGGTCTTGGTCTGAGAAGAAAAGATGATGACAAATCTAAATCAGACACTGTGTCAGCGACTACAATTAACCCTCCACCAACGACCACACACTCGCCTTTATACAACCCTCCGTCGGAGTCGAAGGAAGGGAAATACAGGTTCGCCGCTGTGGCAGCTGACTCGGAAGAATGCTCCAAAATTGGAAAGTAAGTACATAATGAGAATACTGGAATAGTCAAGAAAAAAATGTATATTTTCATAGTGGAAAAGCCTTAGATGCGTTTATATTAGAAAAATCTCATGATGTGTCCCTATGTTTGTTTACCTGCAAGCGATTGTATGGTCAGTTGAACGTCGCTAAGTCATATAATTTTTAGCTCGAAAATATTTTCTTTCAAATTACCAACTTGACAAATATTTACCTATTTACATCACAATATGAACATGTATATGGATCGGAAAACAAGCATATCACTTCTTTTAAATTTTTTTTTTTAATTATTATTATTAATATTATCATTAATATTATCAGTAGTAGTAGTAGTAGTAGTAGTAGTAGCAGTAGCAGTAGCAGTAGCAGTAGCAGTAGCAGTAGCAGTAGCAGTAGCAGTAGCAGCAGCAGCAGCAGCAGCAGCAGCAGCAGCAGCAGCAGTATAAATGAATGAAAATAACCTCAAAACAAAGACCGCTTGTCTATAAACACCATTTTTGTCTCTCAAATCAAACGAAATCTTATTTAACTTTCTCTGTTTAAATTGCTTCCAAGGGATCAGCCCTTTTCGATATTTTTTACAGCATCTACGGCATTCAAAAGTTGCCTTAGTTATAAATTGAACATAGTACGGGAATATTTAGTAATACCATCTACTTTCCATTCGTACAGATTATAGACTAATTTTTCTCACCCTTAAACGCATGCAAATCTTTTTATGTTTCAAAAAAAATAGTATCGCTTTTATTGCTTTTCTTTTTTAAAGACATAAAATTAGGTCAAAAGGCCTGAAAACATAAAATATAAGACCCTTGCATTGATCAAAAGATGAACTTAAAATGAAAAAAAAATCTGCTTAAGATAATGCAGAAATATACTCAGAGTTAAATTATTTATTGAAAAGCGATTTTTTGCACGATTTTCAGCCCGTATTGAGTAAAAAATGTCTGGTTTGAGTGAAAAGCGTTTGCAACATTTTTTTTCATTTGTTCGATCATTTTGCAAACTAAAAAAAATATAATGTGGAAAAAGAAGTAAGGGAATAGACATGAAATGTTGCACGTCCAGACCTACATTCAATGTTTTACAAGTGTTGTAAAAGCTTTCCAGTTAAAGTTCATGTAAAAGCGCTTTATTGGGTTCACTTCAAAAGATAACAACCGTTTAAACGTTTAAGGAATTTACAAACTTTTACTACAAGAAGTGTGTGTAATAAAATGAGAATAATTTAAGTACCAAGATGCATGTAGGAAAAATATTTATACACACGGAAACTTCCCTTTGATACGATGTAAAAATAAATGTATAAACTTATAATGCGTATAACATTTGCAGTACATATTTAGCATATGCTTGTATGTTTGGAAATT
This sequence comes from Ruditapes philippinarum, assembly GCF_026571515.1. NCBI lineage: Eukaryota > Metazoa > Mollusca > Bivalvia > Venerida > Veneridae > Ruditapes > Ruditapes philippinarum. The sequence goes on from NW_026865133.1 coordinate 54,441, forward strand.
GTTTTAGAAGAATAATTATGTACATATATATAATTTCAATAAAATGTTGTTAAATCCTTTATTACAACATACAAGATCTATAAAACATAAATAACATAGGCCAGAGTGAACAAATATTAATTTATATCAATAAATTAATTTTTTAATCATTTTTATAATCATAAACCATTGTAAAACGTTTTCCGGTAAAACATCTCTAAGTACATCCCTATATACATGTAGTCACTAAGTAGTGTTTCATCTGTACTTTTAATTAATAAGGGCATTAAAAGTTAGCAGTGAGTAAAGTTCCAAGTGTCTTCGGTAATATTAGATGGTCACAGTGACGTTCCTAGTGACGTGAGCAGTAGGCAATGGATTACTTTCCTATAACGGCATTAGCAGTATGTAATGCTCCAAGAGCACACAATAGTATGTAGTGTGTAATGGTGAATGTTCTTAGTGGCGTGAGTATTATGCAGTGGTGATTGTTTTAGCGGCGGGAGTAGAATGCAATGCATGGTAAATGTCCCAAGTGGCGTGAGTAGTATGCAGTGTTGATGTTCCTTGTGGCGTGAGTAGTATGCAATGCATGGTAAATGTTCCTAGTGGCGAGAGTAGTATGTAGTGGTGAATGTTTCTAGTGGTGTGAGTCATTCCATGGTATATGTTTCTAGTGGCGTGAGTAGTATGCACTGGTAAATGTTTCTAGTGGTGTGAGTAGTATGCACTACCTAGTGGCGTGAGTAGTGAATGTTTTTAGTGGCGTATGTTTCTAGTGGCGTGAGTAGTATGCAGTGGTAGATGTTCCTAGTGGTGTGAGTAGTATGCAGTGGTAGATGTTCCTAGTGGTGTGAGTAGTATGTAGTGGTGAATGTTTCTAGTGGTGTAAGTCATTGCATGGTAAATGTTCCTAGTGGCGTGAGTAGTATGCACTGGTAAATGTTCCTAGTGATGTTTCTAGTGGCGTGAGTAGTATGCACTGGTAAATGTACCTAGTGGCGTGAATAGTATGAAGTGGTGAATGTCTCTAGTGGCGTGAGTAGTATGCACTGGTAAATGTTTCTAGTGGTATGAGTAGTATGCACTGGTAAGTGTACCTAGTGGTGTGAATAGTATGAAGTGGTAGATGTTTCTAGTGGCGTGAGAAGTATGCAGTAGTAAATGTGCCCAGTGGTGTAAGTAGTATGTAGTGATTAATGTTTCTAGTGGCGTGAGTAGTATATGCAGTGGTAAATGTTCCTAGTTGTTTGAGTAGTATGCAGTGGTGAATGTTTCTAGTGGCGTGAGTAGTATGCAGTGGTGAATGTTTATAGTGGCGTGAGTAGTTTGCAGTGGTTATTGTTTCTAGTCAGGTGAGTAGTAAATAGGAAAAATATTTAATCGTATTTAATGATTTTAGTGTAATTTTCTGACCGTGCGACCACATACACGCATCAGGGACATAGAAAGTAAGTGATCGTGCGACCATATACACGCCTCACTAGTAACCCTTTTGCGCTAAAAAGGGGTCAAAGTGTGCAATCGTTATAACCCCTTGAACGAAGGGGCATAGACGAAGACATAGTCAACCTGTAACTCTCCTGTACAGCATTTCAGCTATAAGGATAACCATAGTCGACAAATTGTTAGTGACAGATTCCAAAGGCTTTATAAACCATTCATTTATGACAACCGGATGGGAAAGGCAACATATTTGTTTTATAATTTTAACAGGTTCATAAGTCATTCCACTCCAAATACCTTCTCCCTCTTAGTATTGATTTTAAATTATCTATTCTATATTTAATTTAGACGGTTTTAATATTATTTGACATTTTTTGCAACGTTTTTATAACGTATTCTGTGAAGTAACGTTTTTTAACGCGTGACTTAAGTCTTTGCCCGAGGATACGGACTTATCCATGCAAAGCTAATACAATGACACCACAATCGGATCGCGGGGGACTTAATTAAATATGATTTAGCTCTAATCCGACGAAAAAATCGAGGACGTGCATCTGGCGTGCATCTGGCGTAGATAAATTATTTGAAAAGCTGTGCTCAATCATGTTCATTGCTATGATCATTTTGATGACCTACAATGTAGATTGGTGATGTACAAAACCTTCCATTATTCTTTAAAATATTGTCGATTTAATAAATGTTCAGTAACTAGCAGCAACATGATTATCCCAGGAAACAAAATGTCTTGTCAGGGAATGGATGTGAAATTGTAAGGAAATAACAAACTCATTCTCAGTAAACCACGACATTTCATACATTCTAGTTTCAAAAAGTAGATATTCTGTTGGCAAAATTTGAGAAAATCACTGTTTTATAATTTTGTCTGGTCATTTACGGGACACATCAATTTCATTACTTAATACTTTTATCTGATAATTGAACTGCAAAACTCTGTACAGCATGTTTGTTTAAACAGACAAAATATTTAGAAAAAAAATAAAATATATAATATGCAAATGCATAAATAATTATATCCCATTTAACTAAAAATTCTATAAAAAGTTGTAAAGTTTTCAGAATTTATTCATTTAAGTACAAGTACTAGCTACTTTTCCCCATTCGGCTTCAAAGAACCTGCCATCTTACAAAATAATATTATACAATATACTCCAAATTATTGCCTTTTCGCTGAAAGGCGTGGAATCAAACTTAATATTTGCCTTTTACTCGAATGAATATTCCACATTTAATTTTACAATTTATGGGACAGTAAAGCCATATATGGGACAAACCTGTTTTCATGTTTACTTCATTTTTGTGGTTTCATGAAAGTTAACATCCATTGAACGAACTCTATTTTAAAAGTCAAAAAGGTCTAAATATCAATTACAATATCAAAATTATGAATTTTTAGAAACTTTATATAAACATATTTCAAATACATTTTTAAGAACATGGACAGAAAAAGCGGAATAAATCACAAGAAAAGATGAATAGTCCCGTAAAAGATATGCTCGTAAATGTTGTAAATTTATTTTTCAAATTGACAAAGAAATTATATGAGAGTGTTAAATGGTTTAAATAAATTAAATATAAATATAAGCAAGACAAATATCAACACGAAAGATATCAAGTATATAATAACATTGATATTATTGAAAACATATTGTCAAACGCATGGTTTTTAAGAGCCTCGTAAATGATTTTGTTAGTATTACGCTTGTAAATTGCAAATTAACGTGAAACACAAATACCCTTTATCCTTATATTTTATGTTAACTATAAAGTCTATAGGCTTAATATTACTGTTAAATAAACCATTAATTAATACGTAACCATATATGATAAACATTGTTTGGCAATTCGGGGCTCGTAAATAATACTGACTTTCAAGACAAGCAATCAAATTTGAGTTTTGAAAAACTTATGTTTGTAACATTAAAAACAGAATATTGAAGACATGAAATGTCATAGAATGTTAAATACATGGAATGTCGTACTTAAGTGAGAAAGAATGAACTAGGGTTTCATGTTATCACTAAAAAAATGAGTGTTTTACGAAATCCCCGATCCGGCCAGTGATGCCGCGAATTTCTCCGAATCTGCTGGTAAGACACTTCCTCTGTAACCATGTCTTTCTACCAATGCATGAAGGTCACACTGAGTCACATACAACGGCATAATCATTATTTTTCGTCGGGCATTAATTTCCGTGGTTTTCGTTTGTTAGGTCATTCCACGAATTTGAAAATCAACGAAATCTTATTTTGTCTGCTCTGCAATTATTTTTATAATCTTATTTACATTTTACCTTTAATGCACAAAGAAAAAATCCACGAATTAAAGAGTACACAAAAACGTCTTTTCGACAAAAATTACCCATGCATTTAAATGAATTCACAGTCTTTATATCATACACATCGAGAATCACGTGACCCAAATGCATATAAGAAAATAATTTTATTATTTATTATACGATATAGACAGAAACATGTATATCATGGAAATATGACAAATAAACCACTGCACAAGCCTACATATTTTACTATTTTTGTTGTTGTTGTTTATTTTCAGTCACGTGATGGCGGTGCAAGGCGGAAGTGCTGTCGACGCAGCAATCGCCGCAATTTTGTGCGTCGGCGTTATGAATGCCCATAGTTGTGGTATTGGCGGAGGACATTTTCTGACATATTACAACAGGTTGGACTGAATACGCAAAGCTTCGTTTCAGTATTGCACAAGCAATTTTTAATTTTAAAGAACTCATTTACTATCTGTTTGAAAATATGAAAACGAGTGCTGAAGCAATATTGATAATAGTTTTATGTCTTAAAATACAAACACAAATTATTATTATTATTATTATTATTATTATTATTATTATTATTATTATTATTATTATTATTATTATTACTGGTTTTTTTTAATCTATTTTATTAGTCCTATTAAATTAAATGATGTTCATTTCATTTTTGTTTTCATTTTTTTAAATTATTAAAGGGAAAGACAAGGTTAGAATAAAAACTTGATTTCAGAAAAAGAATACTATAAATAATAAGTCTGCAAATTTTCTGCCGCCAAATAATAATATTAAACGAATGATAACAAAATTTAAATCGCTAAATCACCGATTTCTACAAATCAGTAAGCGCGGCCATGTTTGTGTATTGGTCGTATAAAAACAGGTGCGCGTGATGTCATTTCCCCACATCTTTAGATTCATGATAAATCTAGTTGAATCGTAAGGAAATATTGATATAATAAAGTATTGACCAGACAATTTAATTTTCACAGGAGGTGTAGAGGAGATTTTTTATGGTTCAAAATACGTAACAATATCAAAAATAAAAAATAAAGAAACGTACGCTAGCCAAAAGTTCTAGCCGTACGTGAGTCACGAACGACTAGCCAGGACGCACTATACGTATTGTCTAGCCGTACGGCACTTTTCAAAATTATATGGAAGTCGAACGTTATAAAATTGTTGATTTTCATGCTTATCATGTGTTGTTTTATTTGTATGAATTATTAAATCATTTTTGTTAATTTTAAGCACATGAATCGAATAAAAAATGATCGGAGTGGAATAAATAAATAAAAAGAACATTGATGAAAAAAAAAACAAAAAAAAAACGGTGAAATGCAAAAACAATTATATAATTTTCATAACAGTAGATAAATATCGAACATAAAAGCACAGTCAATCAATTAATTGGCCTTAATTAAAACCTATCCAGGGACTGACAATAGAATATTAGAATGCCTTTCACGGAACATGCAAACTTTCCTTGATGGACAATTAAACTTCTATACAGTACCGTCGGTAATTGTCGCAATTATCAAGAGCCTAACAACAATCATTTTCAGTGTTTGTTGTTGTTTTTTTTTCATATAAAAGGTGTCGAAAATTAAACTTAATGAAACAAAAAAGGATTATTATCAAATTTTTGTAAACTATTTCAATTGGTGTTAATGCAAGCAAAGGCTATTTTTCTCGACATCTTGCGATGACAAAGATCGATATATATAGCGATCAAGGCGATTAATCTCTACAAAGTTAACGTCCAAAGACAATTAATGCTGTTTCTTGGTTAAAATCCTCGCTTAAAGTCATAAAATAACATATGCATTTTCGACTTCCATAAAATTTTGAAAAGTGCCGTACGGCTAGCCAATACAGCGTGTCCTTGCTAGTCGTACTTGACTCACGTACGGCTAAAACTTTTGGCTAGCCGAACGGGCTCGTACGCTAGCCACTTCCATTTAAAACGTGTTCTTAATAGTACATATAATTAAATTTTTGCAGTTTGATTCTGACTTTCAAATTTATAGGTGTGAACATATGTTATAATTGATTCAACATTTCAAAAATATAAGCAACTCTTTTGAAAAGTAAATTGTTAACATGTCTGTCAACGTATGATGCTGTGCATCGTAATCGTAGCCTTATATTAACTGCAGGCAAATCATTTTTATTGGCTGCTCAAAAATCTAATTTGCATAATTTATTCACACAATTGCTGGTTCTTACGACTTATGTCTAATACTGCGCATTGTCCATTTTAATTGTTCCTAATTTGCACCAAATGCTCCTGTCACACTGTGTGCTGACGATTTTTATTGCTCCTTGTATGCCTCTGTGCCGCCAGACCTTTTGATCATGCACAATGTTGCCCTGATTGGTTAATCACCCTTGTCTCAAATATTCTAATGACGAAATAGACATCTTTTTTTTTACGCTTCATCAGTGAACTGAATGACCTTAGGGGGAATTAGGTTCCACACCTGTCAAATTGTATCATAGTTTGGGGACCTTTCTGTTAAAAAAGTGTCAGAGTTAAATCGTATACATATACATGCACAGTGCGGTAACTGGAGTGCAGGTATCAGTTACCCGCACTCCAGATAATGCCAGTTGATTGGTTCATTTTTGCTGGGGTTTACATATTGTGACGGCAGAGAAAGAGAAAGGGGCAGGAATGTCATATTCAAATGCTCGTTCATTGGTTCATTTTTTCTGGGGTTTCGTATTTTGAAAACAAGGAACGTGCTGTCATGTTTGACTATGATACAAAAGAGAAAGAACACCAAAACACTCGGCAATCTGATTTATACTCGGGGGCTACGCCCCCTCGTACAAATCAGATAGCCTCGTGTTTCGGTGCTCTTTCTATTACTTATACTATAGTAAATTACAGCACGTCATAAAATAGCAACACATTTTTTTCAGTTATCAATAATCATTTTAAATATTTAGTAGATTAATGATTTTTTATTTTATTGGATTAAATTTACGGTAGTAGAAATGTGTATCTGTTAGGGAAAAGAATTTGGTAAGTAGATAACGTGGAATAAAAGCTTTAGGGAACTGGATTAACCCGAGAATATGCGTAATTATAGGGGAATGGGCAACCTGTTGCTGTTGGTACCAGTTTTGACTGGGTGCCTAAATAACCTAACGGACAGTTTTGTTTTCATACGATATTAGTCTGGCTGCCGATTTTCCTGCGCCGTTCTCATTTTTAGCGTCAATGGCGGAAGATCGCGTCCTCAGCATATTGGATTTAGTTGATATTTTACCTGAAAAAAAAAGATACCTGACCGGCGATGTACCCTATTTGGACAGCTTGTCTAGCGAAAATTATGTACAAAATAAAAGGATATATCGTCAATTTGAAGAAGTTTCTCATAGTACCCAAATTAAATTTATGGTTTATCTTTGAAAATTAAGCAGTCATTGCTTAAATCATGTGGTGGGATCATCAGCAAGCTTGAATATTTTCAATTTGACATAATATCATAGTTAGGTTTTAAAATAGCGTTTTTAAAGCAAAATAACATTTCATCCAAATCGGCTAGTTTAAAACAATGCTGCAGCATACTAAGCTTTTTTATTCTGTAACTTTATGTGCTTTCATATCCGACTTCAGTGGTGAGTTAAAATATTATTAATATAGAAAGAGACAATAGGTTTTTTCATCTTTTATTGCATAAAATATTGTACAATTTCGTTATAACTTACCCTGCTGGAAACAAAAGTCCAACAAATTTGAGTCAGGTTAGCATATAAATCTGTGTATTCTTATTTGGCTCCATACAACTGTCGGACTTATTTTTCTTATCTAGATATCCCCCAAAACGATCGTGGACATTCTTTGCCATTTCATTAAAGAAATTAATCGGGTTTAAGTTTAAACTTTAAGTTTTAATAATTTCAGACAGGAGAGAAAGTCATATACAGTTATTGCACGTGAACAGGCGCCCTCGAATGCCTCGGAGGATATGTTTACCGAGGGCAAAAACACCTCGTCTGAAAGTGGTAAATTTTCAGTTTATGTACAAAAACAACTTATATATATATCGATCCATCGATTAGGGATTAAACGATGATCGAGTATAATCGAAAATTGATCGTTTATAGAACCGATCAGCGATGATCGATTACAAAGTTTAATAATCGATTATCGGTAATTTATTTTCTTGCTGTTACTTAAGTGACTCACTGTATTATAACAACACTAAATTAAAGCCAGTTTTGGTTGAAACAATAATTTTTATTCAATTGAATATGAAAGTACATGTATACTGGTGACCATGGAGTTAATAGTTGACTGTGAGGCATGCTAGTTTAAAGGTATACTATATGCTCAAATTTGACATTACAGAATATTGAAATTTGCTACACAGTCTATTTGTAAATATAAAAATGTTTTGACTTCACACAAAGAAGGAATGTTATGTTATAAATTATTCTACACCACTAAAGGTGGTTGCAAATATCAAGTATAGTGTCATTATAAAAAAAAATGGCAGTTTTTTGTTAAAAGAAAGGAACAAACTTAACTTGTTCCCATACATTATTTGTTCATTGCTTTTGGAAGTGAGACATAATAAATTTCAAATAGATTTTAGCGAATTTATTTGATAAAAATATTTTACTTCAAGGATGAGCATAGTATATTCTTTAAATTAATAAACTAATTTATTTCATGTTGATAAAGTGGGTGGTTACATGAAAAATGGAATTCTTATAAATATTAAAGCATGATATGAACATTGTACATATTTACTTTGTTATAGTAAATGTTTCGATTATATAATCGATGATTGATCGAAAAGGGTGGTTCGATTATTTTCGATGATCGATTATGAGTTTTGTCCAATTATGAAACCCTACCATCGATCCATCCATCCATCCATCTATACATCCATCATGGAAATGTATAGGAAATGTTTATTTAGAAGAATTGATATGTTTTATAAATAGAATTATGAAAATCTAAATTTAATACTGTTATTTTTTCTTTTATTTTAACTGATATATTGTTGTATCTAAAAGTGGATAATACTAGGGCATAATTATTACTTTGTTAAATTTCAAAAATCATATCAAAATGAATTCCATACCATCACGGACTTTAATTGACAATGACAGTTAATCATATATAAATGCTTAAATATCTTGTCGCGCAACCGATATAAGTACATCGATCAACAATTTGCAGGCGCCAACCGTACAAATGCCCGTTCAAAACGGATTCCTATTATTTTTACAACTTTTGTATGGCTTTAACATAGTTATTATCCGATTTTTGGAAATCTAATTAAAGTCCGTGATACCACCAAAAAACCGGAAACACTAAAAATATACTTCTTAAAATTTCTGTTCACAGGCGGCGTGGCTATTGGTATACCGGGTGAGATTCGAGGTCTTTACGAAATCTGGAAAATTGGTGGTCGGTTGCCATGGAAACAGTTATTTCAACCAACAATCAAGCTGTGTAGACATGGAATAACCGTCGGGCCTGCTCTATTTGATGGGGTCTCTAACAAAGAAAAATTCTTCGCTGAATACCCGTCATTCAGGTAAATGAAATGCCAGAAATGTAGTTTTATTCCTCAAGAATTTAATGTTCAATGTTTCAGAATAAGATAATAGTAACACGTGATTAAGGGTCATGAACAGTTTCTTCCCGAAGAATAACTAATTGGGCGCGAAGTCTCAAAATAAGTTCAGTTATGTTTTATTTTTTATATACATGCATATTTATGTACATTTTATTTCTATTTCAATAAAGTTTGATCTTTCAACATAAATGCATTGATGTGACTAAACATTCCATCTTGTTAAAAGAAATAGAGGAAATTGAATGAGTGTAAGTTTAATACTGAATTTATTCAACGAGTTCAATAGATTCAGTAATGAACTTACACGAATTTAATGTTCTATTTATCACATACCTAAAATAAAGACCGTTTTACGTGAAAAAGGGCCATTCTTCTTTGACGCACCCGTAGAATAACGCTTACATTTAGCGAGTCTTAACGCTATGTGTGAATTACGCAAATGACGTCGCGTCAAAATATATGCACGGCATTTTTACGGCACGGGTATATGAAAAATGTAAAAATGTTCTAGAAGTTACAACGCGTATTGAAATATTATAATTATACATGTATAATAACATTTGCAGTTGTATTACAGTCCTCAGTTAAAACATCGATTTATATGACATAAATTCAAAGCAGCAATGAATCCCAATTGTTATAAAGTCTGATACTAGGCTAATCGTTTCTTTACAGAGACTTTATAACCAATCCTAGAACAGGAAAGTTATATCAGATCGGTGACGTCATGTACCGTCCCAAACTGGCCAAAACCCTGGAGATAATCGCCGACGATCCATTCTCCTTCTATAATGGAAGTCTGGCTGAAAATATAACGCAAGATATACAAGATGCTGGTAAGGAATAAAGTGTCTGATTCTATATACGTATGTGATTGTTGTAAAAAAAAGATACTGCAACAAAAAAAAATGAAAATTATGAAAGAAAAATGTGTGCATTTGTTTTTAAGAGCGAATGGCTTATGCACACGGTTAAAACCCTGTTTAACATAGCAGCATAATATTATTGCGTTACGAAACATTTCTGTTAAAGGGTAATATCCATTAATAGTAAATAGCAGAGACATTTTATATTACAACTTATTTTAGAACCGACCATATGATAATGGAAAAACTATAATTTAATACTTGTAAATGTTATTGAAAATATCATCAGATATTGCTTTATATCTTTTAATTTTGTCTATATTTTGTTCGGATATTCACTGTGGAAATTCAGTTAAAGTTAATTATAGTACATATGTATATGAGTCATTTTTATAATTAACATGTCAACTCTTTGAAATTTCGTTTACAAGAACTTCAGTGAGGTCCAAAAGCTTTAAAACATAAAATTGTAATTTCTGATATCTATCAACATGAGTATATGCAAAGGATAATTAAAATATACTTTTTAATTTGAATTTAAAATTGTATATTGATTCTATTTTAGCCAGATACGAGTTAAAAGCATTTCAACGCTTTTTAGTTGACAATTAGAATTATTGTTCAAAAACAAAAATGAACAGATGATCCAAACTTTTCCAAAGGATAGTTTATACAGAACCCTCGGAGGGACGTTAATTAAATCTTTTAAATCCACCCAGGGTTTCCATAATGCCCGATATGAACAAGTTTGATATCTATTTCAGGAGGAATTATAACACGGGAGGATCTGGCCAATTACACCGCGCCTGTCAAAGCACCTCTTGTAATAAAACTGCATGAAAATATGACTGTATACTCCCCACCACCGCCATCTAGCGGAGCCGTTTACCAGTTCATACTGAACATACTTACAGGTAAATAGATTAAATTTTGCTGACGAAATATCATTATGACATTAAATAATAGTTACAGTTTAGCAATGCTTAGCATTCTGGCGGCAACTGAGTGTAAAAATGTGAACAGTGCAGGCCTAGATCAGCCGACACATCTTTGCCGATAGATCATAGTCTGCACTCTTTGCCATTCAATATATTTTCAGAATTTCTGTCACTGTTCAGAACTGTTCACTATTTAGGAGAAATGATGTGTAAGCGGTCGGATAACTCCGTCGGTATATCCGGTGTACGGTATTCCGAGAGTCTCGGGTTTGAGTCCTGGTCAGGCTGCACATTTTTCTCACCCTGTGACATTTTCCTTAAATGATAAATTATAAATGGTTTTGTCCAGACTGAAAGAAAACAAACGAAGAAATGAAAATATTTTTATGTAATTGTTTTTAATTACAGGTTTCGAACTTGATCAATCTAGTGTATCAACTGTAGATAAAGCTCTGGTGACCTGGCACAGGATTGTTGAAGCGTACAAACACGCTTATTCTCTGAGAACTGTGCTGGGAGATGGTGATGTCGGCTCAGATTCATTTAAAGCATTTATCAAAGAGGTTAGAAATTACAGGACTGACACTCCCATTCCCCCTATTTCCAGGCAATGTTTTCGTAGTTTGAACCATTATCCTGTATAAGTAATGTATGGATTTGCCCAGCTTCCAATTTAGATTAAATTTTGGAAATTTCCATCATAATCGAACGTTTTTGAATATAAAGATGAAATATTTTAAATGCCCAATATGCTTCTGATTTTAATTTCTTAATCGACTTTTAATTTTGGTGTCCTGTTATATATAGTTTCTAAAAGGTTACTTATTGGTCATAAACCTGAACCAACATTTGCTCACGTTACCTTTTGATTAAAATGTATGATTCTATTTAAAATTAAGAAAATTAGCACCTTATTATAAAAACAAAGATATTATATAATTTTTAAAATAAGTCTATGGAGTATGTAATGAAAATTATAATTCGTCCCTTGATTTGGTCTGAACATTAGCCCCCAAGTGAAAGTAAATAAAAGAAGTCCAAGATATCCAGCGCAAATAAAGATGAACTTTTTGTCATTGTTAACTATTTTTATAAATATTGTTTAAATGCTTGTATCAGGCAACTGTTTATTTAATAATATGTTTCCTGAAGGCCCATTTTTCATTCTCATTTGAACGTTTATTTTTGTCCTGAATATTTGACTTGACGAAAAGAGTATCTCTGGAGAGAAAAAAACACACATAAAATTTTGACCATTGCAGACTGATTGAGGGACAAATAAAATACTCTTCTCTTTTTGCAGTTGGTTGAGAACATGACGGATACAAGTTTTGGGGAAATGAAACGAGCCCTCATCAATGACACAACTACATTCGGGACGGAATACTATAATCCAATGTTCAGTAATCCATGGGACCATGGTACAGCTCATCTCTCAGTCCTCGGACCAAACGGGGACGCTGTTTCTATAACAAGTACCATAAATTTACAGTACGTTGAGCTATTTTAACCCTTACAAGGCTAAGTATCTTAGATGGTCTTTCAATCTTTCAATATGGACAGAGACATTTGTCAATTTGAGGTGAAAATTATATATACTCACTGAATAGCAAATAGTGTTGTCTATAAGCATGTGCAGGCCGATATTGGTCTGCACTTGTCGCATGGACAGAATCTTTGGTCACTAGCAGACTAAACTTTAATATGTATTCATTAAGAGACATTAACCAAATATAGGGTAGAACATCGCCCTTTATCTGTATATACCAGCAAGAATTCTTCCAATGACCTTGAGGTTTGAATTTATATTCATTTAACTATCCATGCAATTGCAAACAAAATGCGTTTAATATTTATGTACTCCACTAGCCTACCTGGTTGTAGAAAAGAAGATCTTAATTTTTTCTACAATATCATTATTACAAACTATGGTATAATTTCAATACAAGCCAGAACATTTTTTTTTCAAATTCAGTACAATTAATCGGAATTTTTTTCTGCAGTTTCGGGTCAAAGGTTATTGGAAGTCGAACTGGAATAATTTTTAACGATGAAATGGACGACTTTTCTACACCTGGGCTTACGAACTTTTTCGGCGTTCCTCCGTCTGCTGCTAACTTCATATCACCATGGAAACGACCTTTATCATCCATGACCCCAAGTATAGTTGTCGATGGTAACGAAGATGTGAAACTAGTTGTTGGTGCTTCAGGAGGAACTCGCATTACAACTTCAACGGCTCAGGTATTAATACACTGTGTAGACCATAATAGGCTGGCACTTCTTTTCGTTCATTTATGATATTCATGCGCGAAAAACATAGTTCCACTATGCACTTTTTATACTTCAAACGATAATCATTGAGGTCAAAAAGGTGGGAAACGTGAAATTTGAATTTCTTATAGAGATTAACTGCGACACAGATATATGCAAAAGATAATGTTGTTTTTTTTTTGTAGAAATAAATGTCGATGCCATTCGTAAACGTATTCGACTTAAAAGCGTTGAAACGCTTTTTCACAATTATGATAGTTTTCTTTGAAAAACGTAGAGCGAATGATCTGAAATTTTGCGCTCAAGTTATTAATCCAGACCTGCATCAAATAGTACATAAATCTTGAATATTAGTTTTTCCAGTCCCTCGCATCAAAATTTAAAACTTTAAAAAATTTAAAAATATTAATTGAATATGTCGTTTTTATTTTAACATCTTTTTTATTCATACATGTAACCCACGTGAACATTTGATCTAATTACAAAATGGCAAATATAGAAGACAGAGTGAGAAATTGCGAGGGCGCGGAGCGAGAATTAAGAAATAAAACGTATGGGGCGCGGGGCGAAGTTTAATAAAATAAATCTTCGCCCCGCGTCCCCGCTAATTAGCGTGTTTTAAGAAAGAAAGAAAGAAAGAAAGAAAGCAATAATAATAAAACAACAAGAAAAAACTACAAAAAACAACGAAGCAGACAAAAATAAAAACAGATATGCACATGAATAACATATAGTAACATGTATGTTAGTAAGAATTGTATGAAATATCTAAATATTTACTCGTAGGTTACAATGGAATCTTTGTGGTTTAAGTGGGGTATAAAGGAAGCAATAGATTACCCACGTATACATCATCAACTATTTCCTCAAGAAATCAGATTTCAACAGGGATTTCCACAGGTAAGACCTTTTATTTTGTTATTTTTATTGCTGACCACAAATATTATGATACATGTATATTATTAGCAGTGTAATTCAGTAATCATATATAAACATACTTTATTTCAAGATCGGTTACAGTAACAAAGAAATTGTGTACATATATCTTGTCTGAGAGCTTTCGAGTCTGCATTCTGGAATATACAAGAACTGGACCAAAGGTTATAAAGAAATTTCCAAATCCCAGACTCAGGTCTTAGGAATTTGATTGGTCAGAAACAGGCATAGATAATATATATTAACCAATGAAATTCTTACGACTTAAAACTAAGATTAGAACCTCGAGGCCAGGCGTAATTTGTTGACCACACTAAGACGTAAACATGATCCCAGGGATCACATATATCTGAATTAGATGTTTAATTAAATTACTTAAAGTAGTTTTATTTCTTTATTTAAGGTATTGATTAATGGTTTACAAGGCATGGGTCATAACATCTCAATCCATGAAAGTGCTGGTGCCGTTGTTCAAGGAATATTGAAATCCGGGGACCAGATTACAGCCAATTGTGATTATAGAAAACATGGGGCACCAGACGGATATTAATAATCATTCATGAGCACGTTGATACATTAACATCAAATGTTTATTTACCGTTGCAAAATGTACTTCCGCGCATAGCAAATAATCCTTGGATAAAGTTATATAATTAAAAAGTTGTTATATAAAAACAAGATTTCTTTGTGTTACTTTGGCATGTACATTTTGCAACGGTAGGCAAATCTTACCATAGTTAAATATATTGTTTGCAGCTTTAAACTTTAGTTTTGTACTTTTATGAATTCATACATATCATTTTATATTTGGATTGTATATCATGTATATATATATTTTTTTTCTGTGAAATCCAGAATTAAATAAATTTATTTTCATACGCTTTATTCTCTTAGCGTTTTCATTGTTTAAAGTGACACGACGCTCTTTTTTTCATCATCAACTTTAGCTATCCTGATTTGATTGTATTGTTCAAAAGGTTGACAGTAATTGACCAAAAATTAATATTAGAAAATATTAAGGTCTTTCTATAATATAGAAGGACTGCCCCAGTCTTCTTATAAATTGAATGTTACATGTTAATTCTGACGGATAATTACAGAAATTTCCCTCGGTCATGTGAGTTATGTATGGTTCATACAAAGTAAATTATAAAATTGAATTATAGCAAATGTAAACTTATTTTGATATTCACGTGTCAACTTACTACATGTACTATATATACCCTTGGATTGGCATAATATCACTGTAACCACATATTCTTACAGTTACAGCAAAAATTTCTCAAACAATTTTACACTGTTCCTCCACATTAAGCCATTGAATGGCGGTGTTGATAGTTTTAACTCCAGATCACGGCAGTAAGCCACTTTGAATTTAGTAGAGCACATTTCAGCCAACGTGTCGTTCCTGTGGCAGGCTGTCAAACAGTTAACCAGTACTATAGTTGTCTTCACTTTCGAGTTTCCAAAGACAGTGCAGAGGTACGGTGCGAATGATCGTTGAAAGGAATTCATAATCAATTACAACGAAAGTGACATGCACCGTCCGGGAATCGAACCCGGGTCGCCTGATTCCAGTCCAACGCTCTACCTATTGTGCTAACCGGACGGTATCTAAAGCCATTTAGTTAAATCATTCTCAAAATTATGTGTTCCTTTCACGGATTTACATTAAATACATCAATTAAGATCAGTGGCTCTTATAAATAGATACTTATGAATGAAATTTTGAATATTTACTTAAATATCATTTCTTTAATACATACACATCTGTCTGTTATTCTGTTACGACGATTTTAACACACTATTGGTCATATCTTGTCGGTCGGTCCACGAACATGTTACCAGCTTTCCTGGATAACTAACCAGTACTTTTTTTAATTTCTCCTGAATGACCGACTAATAATCCTACATGTTTTATTATTATTATTATTATTATTATTAAATCAGAATGAGCGACAAAATCTATTAGACTCGATGTCAGAGATCACCTATCAGGGAAAATTTCTGCCTTGCCAAAGGATCAAACCAGGATAACTACTATGTGTACCCCCCCCCCCCCCCTATTGAGCTAATCGGGTGTTCTATATCCATAACTGCTAGATACCCCCCTTGTGTCTTTAAGCATTGGAGCTTCAGAAATGTAGCCACCGTCTATACCGGCGTGTTCGTAGCTCAACCAGGTGAGATGGCTTTTACCCTTGGTGTTGCTCAAAGTTTGTAATACCGAGGTTCAGGAAATCCATGTAAAATTATTAAAGGGAGGTAATACACGTATTTATAATTCCTCAAATTGAACATTATAGCCAGACAAGTCTAAAAGATAAGAACTTTAATTACTATATACAATTAACAATGATTCTTTTTACAATATTTTCAATAAGAAATGTGTAAATATTACTCACAATGGACATACGGCCATAAGTTTCAAAATTTATGAGTCAAGTTGCTAATAACTGACAGATTTTTTGCTGGTTAATTTTTCACTGCAGAAAACAACAAATTTGTCACACAATTCGTTAAATGACATTAACTTACAACATATTTTTGTATTACGTACACATTAATCTTAGTGTAAAGGGACAAAATATCCCCTTCGCAAAGTTTGATAGGTATATATTTGAATTCTATATATACACGTGTAGTCTATACTGCAATTGTGTTTTTTTAGTTTTTATATTACGTTTTCTTAACATTATTCAATGGAAATAATATACAGCTTTTCAGATTATTTCTCTTATAATAGCAAAGGTTTATATAGGAATACTTTTAAATGATTAAAAAACTTTATCAACTTCTATAATTAAGTCATAATGTCGCATTTTAGTAGTATTTATTACCTCCCTTTATTGGTAATATTGTCAAAATACATGTACATAATTCAATTTAGCACAAAGTTATGATTTCAATTCATTTCACAGTATATTTTATTTGATTATATCATGCATATCTATTTCTTTAAGTGCCCCAGCTTATATATAAGTATTCAAATTTAATGTTTTTAGGTTTTTGGACCACTGTGGAGTTACTTTAAATATACATACAGTATAATACTTAATCAAAAGCTCAACATGTGAACAAAATATTTCTACTCCACAATATCATATTCTAATATTACCCATATATTTGAAATAAATAACTTAACAATGTAATTTAATTATCAATATATATATTTCATTGTAAAATAATACATATTCAACATTTTAACAAACTATTAATACCTATAGTATATCATGGTAAATCAGTTCAATGAATTTAAATTTATACAAACAACAACAGTATTGCAATAGCAAGACAATATGCAATCAAAACAGACAGATTTAATGAACTTAAACAGTAAAAATAGTATATAAATATTTCAAAAGTATCAAAATATGTATGTCCAGGCACGAGGCTACTTGATGTATATGAGAAAGGTTACAAGAGAAAAAAAATGACCCAAAACATTTAAAATATTAACCAAATATGCAAAATATCTCAAATTAATATTAAATGAGTATCAAAGTGATCACAAACTGGAATGTAGAACATTTTAAAAAAAATTAAAAAAATAAATAATAATAATTATATCAACCTTAAAGCTGCATGCCTCCAAAATATTTGAATTTCATGAAAATTAAAATTAAGAAAAAAGTACTAAGATTTTAAGAAAAATTAAAATATTCACAATTCAAGAAGCAATTTACATGTTATATGCAATCAATGACTGATTTTGCAGTATTATTAAGCATATTTCTACCGCATTAATAATAAAGTAAGGGCTGTTATTGGACATTTGGACCTATTTTTGGTAATTTTCATAGATTTTAAGTGACGTTTTCAATGTTCACTTGACAATATTGAACTGTTCAATTTTTAAAAAAATCATGAAAATTAGCATGAATCTGGAGGCATGCTGCTTTAAACAAATGTGTTCATTTTATTTTATTTTTTTATGACAGGAACATGTGATTTTAGAAAAATATTCTCAATCACAAAAAAACACTTTCAGAAAATAAATTTATGTGTAAAAAGAAAATGATAATTCAAATACAGTTAATTTTTTTAAGAAAAACATCTTTCTTTCCAAAATTACCTTTTTTTTATCTTAAAAAAAAAGAAGAAAATTATGGTTATGAATGTTACATTCTGTTCTGTCCCTTCTCAAAATTTCTAGATGTGTAAGGGACATTCAGTTTTCTTACAGGTTGATTAACTTTCTATATTCAATCATGCAATCAATGCTTGGTGATGGTGGTGGTAGTTTTCACTCCAGATTAAACAGTGTGTGGGTTTAGTTTGTTTACCCTCGCCACCGGTAGTGTTTTTTGTTATGCTTTTATATTAACTATTCTTACACATACTCATTGGAAATAAGATATAAGCTTTTCAGATTATTTTTTGTTATAATAGCATAGACTTATATAGGATTACTTTTCAATGATTAAAAAAACTTTTATCAACTTCTATAATTAAGTCATAATGCCCAATTTGAGGAGTATTTTTTACCTCCCTTTATTAGTAATATCTTCATTTGAATTACATTGATACATGCAATTATACATAAACTAGTAATTTCTTACTTTCTGACATTTAAATACTAACATTACCATCTATCAAAATCACAGCACCATGTATTGAAACCACAGCACTGTTTTTTTTTAAACCACAGCACCGTTTATCAAAACAACATAAACCATATGTTCCATGTATTAAAACCACATTTATGATCTATCAAAACCACATATTACAGTATAACAACAGAAGTAAATTCAATCTAAATAAAACAAAAGTAACAATAATCATGATTGTCATGATTTATCAGTAAAGTAACATTGATAAAAATTGACAGATGAACAATTTGCATATCTAATCAACAGTCATTACAACCCCCTGAACAGAATTGATATCCTCGATCTACACAATTCAACATCTACACAGTAATGGCTATATCACAAATAATTCATAACCTGTGCTAACTATACAAGTCATATCATTCTGATGTCCTTATTTAATTCGATTTCTTTCCGTTGTCAACCTTAGCTTTCATTAGTTTTCTCGTCTCCTTGGTAACCTCGCCAATGTCATTGAGAAGGTTCCTATGCAGGATTGCCGATGCTGCGACTAGACCAGCGTGCAGGGCACCACTGAACCCAGCTGATATCAAGTCCTGACCTGAGGAAGAATTTATCAAATTTTTGTTTTTATATTAGTCATGTCAAGAGTGTTCAACAAAGGTAAAGGTCACATGACAGTGCTCACATGACATTATCAAGTCATAAAATGGTGTAAGTCTCACGACAGGATTTGTTGCATGACACTTATGGTGATTTTTTGTCTGTTTTACTAGTGGATGAAATTTAGATTTTTCAGATAGCAAATTAATAACCTTTCATCTTTGATCCACATATTTTTTAAAACTTCCTGAATCTACGATTTCATTGCCTTTATCAATAGTTACAATATCAAAGTCAAGAAAATAAATTTTACAGTTTTCAACCATGGTATCAATTAAGTCTGTTAGTTAACCAGTCAGCCATCCTGCACAGACTTGTAATCTAAAGATTGATGGCCATGGTGGTTCAAACCCTGTCAGTGTTTCTAAAAAGGTTATCTTCCAACACAATCTATAAATTTTAAGTTAAGGACTATTTCTAGGATAACTTGAAAATGAGAATAGCAACTATAATTTTGTCTGCTTAAAATGTTTCTGTTCTCATATTCTAACAACATGCCAAGTTTAAAGAAATTCTATTGAAAAGTTATAGTTTTGCCAATATGTCTATAATTCTATAAAAATTAAACCCTTTCATTAAAAAATGTTTGTACAATTTATCTCTTATCCTGTAATTTTTTAAAATCAAAAATACAATGCTTAAGTGATCAACTCACCAGTTAGGTAGAGGCCAGGAATACCTGAGTGAGCCCTCAGGTGCATAGATATATCTGGTTCATACCTCCGGATGTTATGCTCTAAACCGTACATCTCTCCCTCGGGTTGTCCCAGGTAGTGCTTGTTAGATACAGGTGTACCCACATCTATATAGTCTAACTATAAAATACATGAATACAAGTTATATAATAATTATATACAGAGCTTCTATTAGGTTCCCAAATATGAAAGTCAAAAACTGCAAAATGTTTAGACACTGAAAGTGACATTAAATAGATATAGAAGGAAAAGCATTATATTTTGGAAGTCACAAGCCAAAATCAGGAGTAAATAACTTCCAAAACTCCACTTATGGAAGCCCAGTGTATATACATAGATGCATTCTCAAGGCTAAAATCATGACCCTTCTATGAGTAAAAGTAGGAAAAGCTACAGTTCTTTTCTTAGTGACATAGCCTTCATTGAATATTTTGGTACATTTAAGCTGTGGTGACCTTGGCCTTTATCCCTACAACTGAATGATAGTCCATGAAAGGCACCGTAACTTCAATTGTCTCAGATCTTAGTCAATAAATGAAGGTGCTATGACAATAGTAAAATGCACAGACATACAGATTGTTTAATTTGGTTGTCTTTTAAGTAGCACAAACACTATAAGGTTCTACAGCCACTTTCCAACTTTACTGATGGAGGTTGACCTCAGGTGCCCCTCTGTGCATTACATGAGGCAAGAGTAGGCACCTGACTAGAATCATCAATGTTTCATAAGCTTTTACTCTTATTAACCCTTTCACTGCCATAGGGACGGATTATGTCGTCCCTGTTATTTTCAGCGTATTTGCCATATGGACAGCTTTAGCCGTTTCTATAATAATAGTAATAATAATAAATTAATAATAATAATAATAAAAATAATAATAAATATAAAGAAAATTATACCATCGACAATAATTATTATTATACTCACAGATTTGAAACATATATAATTATTATAATACTAATAACAAATAATAATAATTATATTGATTAATAATAAAGTAATTTCTTAGAAAACCCTCTGGCAAATAGGTGATCAATAAAACAATAACCCTCTGGCAGCGAAAGGGTTAAGAAAGCATAGAATGTTTTGTATCTGACAATATAGCAAAGACTAAAGATGAAATTCCTTTACCTGTATGTAGATATTGAAGGACAAAAGAAATGAGCTGAAATGAAGTTTTTAGCCCAAAAACTACTGGCATAGGTCTTTTAATATAACTACTATGTCCTATATAAAGAATTGGTAAATGCCATTACCTTTCCTTCAACACTTGGGTAAAGTTGTTCCACCTGTCTCCACAACTGTTGGCCAAATTTCATCTTGAGATTTTCATATTCATCGCCACGATGTTTCACACGACATTCCTCCCACTTCTGTGTCCACTCCCACGGCATCAGTGTGATTATTAACATGACAGACTTTCCTAAAATATAGGAATTTATTACATGCTTTTTGGTGGTTTATAGAAATATATCAGTGAAATAAAACTGATAATTTCACTCTTTTAAACAGTGAAATTATCAATTTGATAATTTTACTGTTTTGAATATTTGAGCCCGTTACTTTGATTCAGTGAAATACAAGCGTTCACAGTACTGGAAACCAACTTAATTACTTGTTTTATTATTTGGCGCCCTTTTCATTTTAGTACTAGGTAAATATGTCTTTTTAAATGTTTCTTTGCATATAATAAAAAGAAAATTTGTTTAGTTTAATGTAAGATCGAAATATATTTCACCTTGTGAACACTCCAAAAGTTCATATTACACTCGTGGCTGCGCCACTCGTGAAATATACCTTTTGGTGCTCACTCTGTGAAATATATTCTGATCTTACACTGAAATAAACAAATATCCTCTATACTATATCTATCAATTATCACAGACTTTCCTACAATAGAGCAATATCATATCTATAAATTTTGAGCATTTAGGGTGTTAGAAGCACTTACAGCTGCAAGTGTCACTTGAATGATCCAGAATCCATATAAACATGTTTAGTTAAAGCTCCATTATGCCCCGAAAATGCTTTTATTTTCATTTCTCAAAGCTTCTTATGTTTTGTATCTTGTTATATTATTACTCATTGGTAAATTCCTGAACCAATCTTTGCATCTGTTGCATTTTGGTAATAAGTAAAAATATAGTGGTTCAGCATTTTGAATGGATGTAATTTATTAATCAGCGGTGAGAGACCATTGAATATTGGACTCAACTGTCTCACAAAATTACTCCTCCACCACAAGTCAAACCAGTGACCCTTGTGTTAATAAATCATACATAAAATTGTTATTTTATAATAATAGTACCTGGATATCTCTCCTCAAATGAGGAATCTTTAGCCGAGGACGAGGATATAAACATAAGAGGACATTCTGTTTCTACAGCCTCCTCCAGACTCTTTGACTTGAATTCTTCCATATCTTTCTCATAGTCTATACTGAAATTACAATGAAAAACAAAACCTTAAAACCACTTGAAATAATGATGTAAACTAATGGAATAACAATGAAAACTAGATAACATCAAAGAAAATCACAACAAAAAAATTATAGCTTTTGATTTATAAGTTTTGTACAGAAAGGAAGTCACTTTTTATTTATTAGTTTTGTAAAGAAAGGAAGTCAGTGTTTGATATCAATATATTAGAATGAGGCTACCAATTACTTGTAAAATTGACTGATTCCAATGGCATATTAATAGTGTACATAGAGCATTTGTAGAGGATATTAAATGAGAGTTGAAGTTCAAAACTGATTATATTGAACAAGCCTCTGGTGAGCATATGTTTTTATTAAACTAGTTCAATAAATTCAGTAATAAACCTACGCGAATATAATATTCTATTTATTACACACCCAAAATATAGACTGTTTACAGTGAAAAAAAATCTTTTTCATACATTTTGTGCATTTTACACTATATTTGAATAAAGCAAATAACATTCCGTCAAAATATATGCACAGCTGTGCAATATTTTTACATAGTCGCAAAAGTAGAACAGATGAGTGATTAAAGTTGAATATGTCAGAATACAACATTTTATCTTGGAGAAATGCAGAAGAAATCAAGCTTGTCTAAACTAGTATAGTAAAGCCTCGGCAGAGCAAACCTTTACAGGACAAAAATCTCTTTACAACAACATTATTTCTTACCAAAGTAAAGACTATACTGTATATATTCACTAAATTTTAACTCTGTACAGCAACACCTCTAGGCAACAACCAAAATATATGTCTCCCAAAGGCAGTATCTATTCTAGGAGGGGGGATTGGGGGATTCACTCATATTTTTGAGAATTCCCCCCTAATTTTTCAGAGGAAAATTTTTACAAAAAAGATTAACAAATGTAATAAATTCTCACTTTTCGATAAAAAAATAACCCTCCTTTTTTGACTCCTAGAATAGACACTGAAAGGGTGTTGCTCTTTCTAAGGTTATACTATATTTTAATATATACTAACTTTAAAAATGCCCATGTGTTACTTTTCTTCAGTCCAAGCTCTTGAGAAGATCCATTCATTCCAATAAACACAGAAACATACGATATACTCGGTCCAACTTCCTGGATATATTTGTATAATGCTGAAAAAGATATATGGAGATAATTATCTCCTAATGAAGATAGCACTGAATGTTTAAGTATTTGATATATAAGTAGCAAGAAGATGTAAATATTTTGACTTGAATACAAAATACTACATCACTATAATGTACTATAATGTATTATTGCTAGAACAGAAGAAGACTCAAATTTTTGGAAAACTTTTTGGAAACTGTGCCAAGACCCCAAAAAATAAAAGTTCTTTTAAGAATACAAAAACTAGCATTTTTTTGGCTAAATGGGCCTTTAATGACAAAGTTGAGGTGAAACACAATGTTGGTTTTCAACTACACTTACGAGCTTTGACCGCTACTTCTTTTGGTAGTAAATGTTTGAATGTGTTTATTACACCAGCATCTGATATGATCTTTTTAGCAAACAAGTCGACGCTGGTGCCGTTCTTGGAAACACGCACACCTAGATATAACAAAATGAAAATACACATACATTAAAAAATTCAGAAACATTGAAGATATTATTATTATGTGACAATAAATTTGTTATGTTTTTTTCTTCAGACACTTTGTTTTCAATTGATCATTAAACAAGGCTTAATGATTCAAACATTTTTTGATAAAAAAGGTTAATCAGAAGTAAACATGTTTAAATAAACATCATTAGCAGCCTTCACTTGCATTTCATCACCATTATATCATATACTTTGGACCTGCTAAAAAGGTATATAAATCAAGGAAACTCTAAAAAAAATTTATATATATCAAGGAATCTCTAAAAATAATATATAAATATATATATATATTAAGGACACTCTTAAACTTATTTAATTCTTATGTGAATTATTTATTCTTATGTACCATGATCTATGGTAGGTAATTCAATCAATATCCAGCTTTTAATGTGAAGAGAAAAATGTTACATTCACTTAATTTTCATTTATACATTTTTGTACTTTTAAACCTCGAAACTGTTACACAGCACTAGAAAACTTGTGCAGAACACAAATGCACCTCCATTATTAAAAATAATTATTTGTTTAACAGAAGGAAATGACAATAGAAGAAAAAGTTATTATCGTAAGACTTTAAACCTGGTAAAACCTGCCTAGTCAAATAACAACAAATCTTATGATTTTAATGTTCATACTAGACAATTCTAAAATCAGTCATTTAAAGAAAGCTATATACGTACCATGAGCACGGCCTTTATCATTAATGAGAATATCTGTGACAGGGGCGTCTGTAATTACACGTCCACCGTATCTCTCAATGATGGGTATAATCTGAAAGGCAATCTCACCCGGTCCACCATATGGATAGAAAGCTCCCGGTATATAATGGTTGATAAGAGATGCATAGTTCACCATACTTAATCCGCTTGGCACAACTCCTTTAAATAAAGCATTGCAATTATTAACTCTATCTCTGATAGTTTATACAGAACTTTTTATTTCAGTTTGATTGTGTTGGAAGATATAAGCTTCTCTCGAATCAGTTCCTGGAACCACTAAGAAACAAGTGTTAATAAAGTTTTTTACTCATGGAAAAAAAGGTGTGCTCCTGAAGGGTATGAACACATGAGGTCAGCAATCTTTAGATTACAAGTCTGACATGTTAACCATGCTGCCATTTTAATTAAACTTTCAATTTTTATAAGGCTGCATGCCTCAACATGAGCCAAAATATATCAAGAAAAATTAAAGTTAACATGAGAAAAATGTACTAAGATTTTTCTAAAATGTGTGCAGCTAAGTTATACACTTACCAAGATCACCAAATATGTAAGCTAACACGGCCTTGAACTCTGCATTATCTGTAAGCTCGTCCAGGACATTTTTTACTGATTTCCGACATAATGTCAAATATTTCCTCATCACCAGGTCATATATTCCTGTCTTTATAACTATCTGGGCTAGCCAGCGGGGGATCATCTTGGGAATCATCACACCTAGGTAGGCAGCATCTGAATCCTAAAATACCATTAAATCATCACCAATAAATTCTGACTGAACTAATCTAAATTTCTAAAATTGATTTTCAATATGAGTTAAAATATTCCATTATCATCTGTCACATACTTTTTGGGTTCATTTATGTAAGAATTTTATTTTTATTTATTATGATGATTAATTTATTTGATGATTTTTGGATCTAAGCATTGTATTGATAATATGTATATGATGATAATAATAATAATATGTAAGTAAAACTATTCTTTACAAAAAGTTGAACAAAAACAAGAGGGCCATGATGGCCCTGAGGTCGCTCACCTGTATATAGGCCCCCGGAGCGGTTTCCCCTTCAAGTGATATATAATTCATGTTTTTTTTATCAAAAACTCTCACGAAAATAACTGTAGAGCACAAATTTTTTGGACAACCCTCGTAGCTATATTTTGAAGCTTTACATCTGGGAGAAGACCTTATATCCTTCTTTGTATATTATTTCAAGCACAAACAGGTACCTGAGTATAACCATCAACATTGCATAAGCTGGCTGGATAGCTTTCTCACATTTAGGATGTGACGATGCTTGCACAGCCCGAACCTTTAGCGGTGAGAGACACATGGGTTAAAGTCAAAGACTGTAACCACTCTGCCATGGACGTCCCTAACTACAATAAATTCTGCCTTTAAATACATCTAGTATTGTCTTACCTTTAACAGTTGCATGAATTTAGCTATGGCCTCTTTTTCTGTAGGGAACTGTTTCTCCAGATGTGAAGCAAATATTTCCTTGGAACCAGATGCCATTGTATACCACTTAGCTTTCTCTGGGCTACCAATGGCAACCTACAACAATGTACAATATCAGATGATCAACTATTTAATAAACCCTTTCTACAGGCAATATTAAGGCTCTAGTTTGTTTGCTTTAGGTAACTAGAACTCCGCGAGTCGGATGTGTCGCCTTGTGAACAATGTAGTTTAGGAGAAATGGCCAGGACAAAAATGAAATATGAAAAATAACAAAGGGCAATAACTAAAAAAATAATAAGTGCAGAGCAGCATATCTGTGCACTGCATTTCTTATCAATAAGATCTATCATTCTATGATGTTTCAAGTCCATAGCTTTCATACTTGAGGAGAAATGACCAGGACAAAAATAAAGTAAGAAAATCAACAAAGGGCAATAACTCAAAAAATAAGAAATGCAGAGTATCAGTTCTTATGCACTGCACTTTTTTTTAATGAGATCTATCATCCTATGAAGTTTCAAGTCCATAACTTTTATACTTTCCGAGAAATGGCCTGGACAAAAATTAAGTATGAAAATCAACAAAGGGCCATAACTCAAAAATTAAGAAATGCAGAGTACCGATTCTTGTGCACTGCACTTCTTCTTAATGAGATCTATCATCCTATGAAGTTTCAAGTCCATGGCTTTTATACATTAGGAGAAATGGCCCGGACAAAAATAAAGTATGAAAATTAACAAAGGGCAATAACTCAAAAATTAGGAAGTGCAGAGTACCGGTTCTTGTGCACTGCACTTCTTCTTAATGAGATCTATCATCCTATGAAGTTTCAAGTCCATAGCTTTTTTAGTTTTAGAGAAATGGCCCGGACAAAATTAAAGTATGAAAATTAACAAAGGGCAATAACTCAAAAAATAAGAACTGCAGAGCACCAGTCCTTGTGCACTGCACTTCGGGTTATTGAAAGAAGCATGCATACCAAGTTTGAAGTCAATCAGACTTATAGTGGCTGAGTTATGCTCCGGACAAGCTTTAGGGGACGCCGACGACGACGCCGACAACGACGCCGACACAGACGCCGCCGACGCCGCCGACAAAAGTAACCCCTATATGTCACCTTTTCAAGGCGACACAAAAACAGTGTATACCACTTACCTTTCTGTTGGTTACCAATGGCAATCTGCTATGTAATAAAAAAAATACTACAGGCTATATTTAGACTATAGCATTTTGTTTGTTTTAGGCTCAAGCCAGTCTTCAGCATATTTCAGCAATAAGGCAGTTTTTTTATTGTGTCAGAAAATATTTTAGTAGATTCATGTACAATCAGCAGTAAATAGGGAATGACATTTAGAATTCAGAAAGTGTTACTTTAACTAGACCTGTTTTGCATTTCACTTCTTAATTAGATGAATTACTTTGTGAATAATAATGATATTTGCTGGTATTTATACAAAATATTGATTATTTTCAATGTGAAAAATTGATCACTTAGTAATAGTTAAGCTATACATATATGAACACTGTACAAAAGTGTACAAACAACAAAAAGGTTTCGTATATTCTAAGAAATTGGACTGCCGACTTAAATAGATTCGCATAGTCAAATTTGTTGTGGGCAGTGTGTTCAAGAATGGCTTCAACTACTTCTTCTTTGAAAGACTTTGCATTTTGACCAATGTAAAAAATAGCTTCAAATCTGTGGTTTATTTTTAAATACAAATGTATTTTCAACTAGGCTTCAACAAGACTTGATTTGCAAATACTGTATTGAAGGTTTGACAAATTTAGAATTAATGATACTAATTCTTGTGGAACTTATAATAGCATCATAATCATCTAAGATATTACATACTGCATCAAATTCCTGGTCCATGGGTTCCCAAACAACTTGTCCTTCTGTAATCTGATCTATCAATACACGTGTCTTATCACCTTCCATCATCTTTCCCACATAATGGATACCTCACAAAAACAAAACAGTACTCAATTTAAACAATAAAGTCACTCTACTTCATCCTTAAACTCATTTCTGTTAGAGAATCTTTATAAGAAAATCAGGAAAATATGTCCTTGTAAATCTTGAAATATTTAACAAACTTTATAAAGAAATCAATCTTCCAGTAACATTAATTTATAATGACTAATACATAGAAATTCCATTCATTACAATGTTTGTCTGATTCATTCATCATCTTGAAATATTATCTTTTACTGTCGGTATTGAGAACAAGTTCATTTCATTTACACTTTGTCATAGCAAGTGAGACTTTATAAGTGATCTAATCTGTTTATGAAAATTGAAAAAAACTTCAAAAAAGCTTAATGCAATACCTGTGTCAAACTCAAATCCTTTATCTTTAAATGTGTGACAACAGCCCCCAGCACGGTCATGTTGCTCTAACACTAGAACCTTGTAGCCGGCACGCCCAAGAAGCACAGCTGTAGACAACCCTCCTATACCACTTCCTATCACAATAGTGTCTATATTCTCTGGAATGGTTTGAGACTTGAATTCTGGAATAAATTCAAGACATTTAGATACAATACTCGTTCTAAGCCCTAACAGCCATTCAATTCAAAGTAGAATACTATTAAAGCCAGGCTCTGAGCCTGCTCATCTGTGCTGTATGACCTGAGGCTCTATACAGTTGGCTACCAACTTCAAATTTCCATTATATGTTTTTTACAAAGTTGATAATGTGCAGTTCCAAAAACGGAAGATAATTCAAAAACAAAAAGAAGGTAAAATAATGGATTTTGAGTTAAAGCTCCAACAGCCCAGCCACAAATGAAGCACATGCTTCAGGTAAGTCCCCCAGCTTTAAGTATACCTGAAATGTACTTCAGATATACTTACAGATAATAAGACCTGCTTCACCTGAAGTCCCACAGACTTCAATGATACTTAACAACCATACTTCAAATGAAGCCCCTGGGACTTCAAGTATACTCTTCCTAACACATACCTGCTTCAGTAAAAGCCCAAGGAACTTCTGCTGGAAGTGCCAGGGACTTTGTTGATACTTTGTAAACATTAATAAATAGATAAGAACAGTAATGGGGCTTCAATGATGCTTTAAACACTTATTAGAAAATATAAAGCATATTTCTAGGGACTTCATATGTACTTTTGAGTCTTGAGTAAAATTTAACTCACAAACACAAGTGATTGTAACATAATATAAACCATGTGTAATTGGTCAGTGAGGGGTCAAGAGTTTCTCCTTGCTGTTTTCATAATAGCCTGTGTTAAACTCGCCTATCATATATAAAAGAAAGTGTTAGATAAGTGGGGTTTACAACATGTAATCTAATATCCTGAACAAATCTGGCTCTCAGAAAATTCAAATATTTCTCAGGAAGTTTCTTTGGACCTCAGTGCTTATAATTTATAAAGATGCTTAGGACTAAAGTTAAACATGTGCCTAAAGTGTCATTTAGATGAAACAACTTTATAATGTGAACTTTAATGAAATTATAATGGGGCATTAAATGAGTTCTTCAATCAGATGGATTAATGGAAATTTACTATTGTTCAATGGAATAATGGTAAGCTATTTAGACTTAAATTAACACTTATAATTTTAGTTTTTGTTTCTCTTCATAAATTTTACAGATGTCCTAATTTAAATCTTTTTCACTGAGTGTTATTAAAGGGGAAGTTTTAAATCTGCATTTTTCTTTACATTATGTACAAGTAAATTACATGCCTGTGCAGGTCATGATTTGTCATAACATTTACATTCTGAGGGCAAGGGGACCCTTCTGTTTCAGTAAATTAAGGGTTATTTTAACAGTACAATCAATCACATAAAAAATGGAAACAATATTATTTTACGGTTGATAGAGTTTATTAAAATATTTCATTAGATATAGATTTATACCCTTTAACCATTTAAAACTTTATATATGTAATTTATGATGCTTTAAATGTACTTCTTCAATGATGCTTTCAATGTGCTTCTTCAGTGACGCTTTAAATGAACTTCAACTTGATGCTTAAATTGTACTTCTTAAGATATATAGTGTTTGATGCTTTAAATATACTTCAATAAATGATCATGCTTTAAATGTACTTCTTTATGTTGTGCTTCAAATGTACTTCATTATTAATTTCAAGCTGATGTTTAAAAGGGCTCCAAGTGATGCTTCTATTGTACTTCTGGTAAAGCTTTAAAGGTACTTCCTAAATTGATACTTAAAATGTACTTCCCTGAGCCTACCATGCTGAGCTTGTAGGTACTACCTGAGTGATGCTTTATATATGCTTTCTTAAAAGAAGTATCTTTGAAGCATAATTTAAATATTTTAGACGGAGCTTTAAGTGTACTTCCCCCAGTTCGAGTGAATGTTAAATTTTGCTCCATAAAATAAAGTACACTAGAAGCAGGTACTTAAGTGATGCCATATTGATACTACATTGTGGGGCTTTATAGGTACTTCTATTGTACCTAAAATGTACTGTATTTGTGGCTGGGAGTGCTTTTCCTTCATTAGATACTTTTAAGGAAGGTTTACATGTTATTCTCCAAATATGAGTTTATCCGGATTTGAGAACTGAGAATCTACATCTAATTTAGAACTTTTAGCAGAGCCAACACCAATTACAAAGCAATTATATAACTGTGATTGTAGACCTGACATGCATGTACATTTCTTTGTGTTAATTAATGAAACTTATATTGTACATATAAATGCAAAATTAAATATGTAATATATATTTTAATTATATATTAAATAAAATGAATTATTTTTCATATCAAATTGTGTAAATAAAAATTTCTTAAACTATTAGTATCATTCTATGAGAAAACAAGCAATTATCATAGTATTGTAAGCAATCCATAAGTCCCCAGTACCGGATGGAACCCCATCAACATTCTGAAGGGCCATTGGCCATTCACTAATTAATGTTTTTACAGTAAATTTGTTGGAAAATTTCTTTAAAAGTGATCACAGGAAACAGTTTTGTTAAAAAGACAGACGGACTGAAGGACACTCTAAATTTAATATTTGAAACATCCGTTACCAAAATATAACAATTTAAAAAGCAAAATTCTTAAAGAGGAGATAACTCTGGAATTAAAGATGCAATTTCATAAAAATTTTCAGCTCTTTTTGACTCATCACGAATATTGTTATATTTGCCATGTTTTAAGCCTATTTGTTGCCAAGGCAACCAATATTTTTTCAAAATAAGAAGAACAGATAAGACATGCATAATCACAAGACTGCCATCTACCCATATGTCAAGTTTCATAAAAATATTTCCAGTACTTTTTAAGTTATCACTGGATTCAGTTTATGTGTAAAATTTGCCATATTTTCAGTCTATGTGTTGCCATAGCAACCAGAATTTACAAAGAAAAAGATGTGCATAATCTCCAGACTGCCATCTACACATATTACAAGTTTCATAAAAATACTTCTATTACTTTTTGCGTTAACACTGGATCCAGTTTATGTGTAAAAATTGCAATATTTTCAGTCTATTTGTTGCCATAGCAACCAGAATTTTCAATATAGGAAGAAAAGAAAAAGACGTGCATAATCTCCAGACTACCATCTACCCATATTTTAAGTTTCATAAAAATATTTCCAGTACTTTTTGCGTTGTCACTGGATCCAGTTTATGTGTAAAATTTGCCATATTTTCAGCCTATTTGTTGCCATAGCAACCAAAATTTTCAACATAGGAAGAAAAGAAAAAGACGTGCATAATCTCCATACTGCCATCTATCCATATATCAAGTTTCATAAAAATATTTTCAGTACTTTTCAAGTTATCGCGGGATCCAGTTTTGTGGACGGACGGACTGACGGACGTACTTAGCAGATGTGTTTGTGGGGTTATTCCTTTGATCTCTTAACCCCACAAGAGCAAATTTTTTTAACCCCATAAGAGCATTTTTAACCACATAATACATGTCTCTACGGAATGAACCCCATACAGAGTGCCTGTACATAAACCTAAACCTCATAATGTAGCTTTCGTCTGCTCGGACTGACAGACAGACGGACGGACAGACGGACGGACAGACGGACGGAGGGTAAACCTAAAGTCCCCTCCGGTAAACCGGTAGGGGACTAATAACTTTAAGTCAGATACAAAATTAAATAGTCAGCAGTTCAATGAGGTAAACAAGTGTTGATTGACATATATAAACTGTACTTTACCAATGTTATATTAAAGTTTATCAGATTTCTGATTAAATTATCACATATAATAGAAAAGTCACATGTATGTTTAAAATTAGATTTAGTAGAGCCTGAGTTATTAAGTACACTTTATTATTTGATTATTTTGTAACTTATTTTTAATGTTTTACTTTAATCATTATCACTTACTTGATATGCAGACTTTTTACTGTGAATCATGTACTCATGTATCATAGTTTGGGGACCTTTCTGTTGAAAATGTGTCAGACTTAAATCGTATAAATATACATGCACAGTGCGTTAACTGGAGTTCAGATATTAGTTACCCACACTCCAGAGAATGCCCATTGATTGGCTCAGTTTTGCTGGGGTTTACTTATTGTGAGAGAAAGGGAAAGCGAAAGAAATATCATATTCAGATGCTCGTTGATTGGTTACTTTTTTCTGGGGTTTCATATTGTAACATCAGGGAACGTGTCGTTATGTTTGACTATGATACAAAAGAGAAAAAACATCAAAACACTCGACAATCTGATATATACTCGAGGGCTATGTCCCCTCGTACAAATCAGATAGCCTTGTGTTTTGATGCTCTTTCAATTATTTATGTTATAGAGAAGACAGAAACTTTAGCTTTTTTTGTTTATCTGTAATATATTTCTATTTCCTGTTGCTTACAATTGAATGACATGTACATGTGCATAATTTTTACGATGAAGGCAGTAAAGGAAATCAGGATACTCTGGTTTAACATACAACTTACATGCAAATTTATGACAAATTATTCCAATTGTAAGAGTTAAAGACAGATATTCCATGATGTTCCAGCTTGTCCAAAAGGTTCCAACAGTTATCCATTTTACCCAGTCATTAACAAAATCCTATCTGAGCATCAGAACGAAATATTATTTCGGTCAAGCTATATAAGTCAAATTGTTTTAATACGGGGAAGTCAAAGTCCGGGCCCGCAGGGCTTTGGCTTCCCAGGCCATAGACTACAGGTGTATAGTTAAAAGAAAATCAATAAAAAACAAGAGGGCCATGATGGCCCTGAGGTCGCTCACCTGTATATAGGGCCCCCCCCCAACCCCCCCCCCAACCCCAACGTTGCAGAGCCAATTTAACGTAAGGCTTTATTTGCACAAACTCGATAGACACCCATAAGAAGATGTTTCATGCTAAACATTTAAGCTCTAGTTCATTGGGCTTTTTAAAAGATTTTTTTAAAGTTTTTACTATACACATATAGTTAAAAACAATGACACCCTGGGGCCGGCCAGTTTTGACGCCAGGGCTTTTTATTGAACAAACTTTGTAGACACTTACTAGAAGATGTTTCATGCTTAATATCTAAACTCTAGCTATTTGGGTTTTTTCAAAGAAGATTTAAAGTTTTTGCTAAACACATATAAAGAAAATCAATGACCCCCGGGGCGGGGCCAATTTTGACCCCTGGGCTTGTATCTGAACAAACTTGGTAGACACCTATTAGAACATGTTTGATGCTCAATATCTTAGCCATAGCTCTTTGAGTTCTTTAAAAGAAGATTTTTTAAGTTTTTACTATATGCATATAGGGAAAATCAATGACCCCCAGGGCGGGCCAATTTTCACCCCAGGGCTTTTATTTGAACAAACTTGGTAGACACC
The DNA here is from genome assembly GCF_026571515.1 of Ruditapes philippinarum. NCBI lineage: Eukaryota > Metazoa > Mollusca > Bivalvia > Venerida > Veneridae > Ruditapes > Ruditapes philippinarum. The sequence goes on from NW_026865133.1 coordinate 88,771, forward strand.
CATTAGAACATGTTTCATGCTAAATATCTTAGCTCTAGCTCTTTGGGTTCTTTATAAGAGATTTTTTAAGTTTTTACTATATGCATATAGGGAAAATCAAATGACCCCCAGGGCGGGCCAATTTTCACCCCAGGGCTTTTATTTGAACAAACTTGGTAGACACCCATTAGAACATGTTTCATGCTAAATATCTTAGCTCTAGCTCTTTGGGTTCTTTAAAAGAAGATTTTTTAAGTTTTTACTATATGCATATAGGGAAAATCAATGACCCCCCGGGGCCGGGCCAATTTTGACCCCAGGGCTTTTATTTGAACAAACTTGGTAGACGCTCATTAGAAGATGTTTCATGCCAAATATCTAAGCTCTAGCTCTTTGAGTTCTTTAAAAGAAGATTTTTTAAGTTTTTACTATATGCATATAGGGAAATCAATGACCCCCGGGCGGGGCCAATTTTCACCCCAGGGCTTTTATTTGAACAAACTTGGTAGACACCCATTAGAACATGTTTCATGCTAAATATCTTAGCTCTAGCTCTTTGGGTTCTTTAAAAGAAGATTTTTTAAGTTTTTACTATATGCATATAGGGAAAATCAATGACCCCCCGGGGCGGGGCCAATTTTGACCCCAGGGCTTTTATTTGAACAAACTTGGTAGACACTCACTAGAAGATGTTTCATGCCAAATATCTAAGCTCTAGCTCTTATGGTTTTTTAAAAGAAGATATTTAAAGTTTTTTCTTTCGGTTGCCATGGCAACCAGAGTTTTGCATGGAATTAAATTCTTTGAACAATTTTTAAAGGTGACCACCAAAGGAACATTCCTGTGAAGTTTGGATGAAATTGGCTTAGTGGTTTATGAGGAGATGTCATTTAAAGTAAAAGTTTACGGACGGACGGACGACGGACGGACGAACGATGGACGGACGGACGCCGGACGAAAAGCGATCACAAAAGCTCACCCTGTCACTTTGTGACAGGTGAGCTAAAAAACAATTAAAAAATATAAAGAATTCTATAAATATCAATGAAATTTTCAGTGTCAGTTCTAGTTAGGCGCCACCATTTACAATGTAACTCAATGATAAAAGGCGGTGTATTCCGATAACGGAATAAATCTCAATTTTTCGGATTAATAATAATCGTTCAGTGTTCCGAGTGAAAACGGAAGCGGGTACATATAATACCGAAAGAAACCTTTAATGGAAAAATGAAAGGATTTTTTACCGACTTCCCCGTTCATAGGCTTTGCCTAATTTCATATTAGCTCAGGCCATAAATTATTAGGCCTAAATATTTCAACTGCTTTAGATTTACTAAGTTTACGACCTGATATTACATAGATGTCAGTCTTTGGGAAGGGCAACAGTCATATATTTAATAAAAAGCCCTGGCACACAATTTGTTGGGCAAGCCCTCAAACTAATGTAAAACTTAAAAGGCAAGCAGTATATGCAATACTCCCAATAGTTCTGGTTAAATCCTATAGGTTAGACCCTATGTATTTTTCAGGAGTAAAACTTGTATATAGTATCAGATATAAACCTCTTAAAACATTCAAAAGGTCTTTTAGTGTAAATGTAAATTTAATTTTATAAACATTCTTCACATATGTACACTTTGATCATAATATTTGACATTCCTGTAAATTTTGGCTGAAATTCAACAAATAAAACAGCTCTTTTTTCATCTTGGAAACGCACAACCCTCCTTTATAAAACTGACATGTCCTTAAAATAAAGAACCTTATATATCTCAAACCTCTCCAAGTATCTCTAAATTCTACTTTTAGTTTAGCCAATGACGTGATTGTCATATATAATTTACACTAAACAAAACCACAGGGGATTCTGTCATTTTTTTTCCTTTCCCACTAAATAAAATAATGACAGATTTTCCTGTGAACAAAATGGAATGAACAGAACCTTATATCCTTTCGACGGCCAATACGAGCGTAATAAAACGTACCGAAAAATCGACTTCTCAAAAGCCGGGCGCTATAGTCATAAGAAGGCTATAACGTAATAACCCGGTATAAAATTTTGGCTTCCTGAAAGCCACTACTGTTTGTCGTAGGAAGGCCACCAAAATTTAGTTTCAAATGACTAAATTCTTGAAGTTTACCTTTCATTTATTTCATTCTTTTAAATGTTGTTCAAATAAAAACACCAAATATGTTAATTGTATAGTGCCCTTTATTGACAGATATACTCACTCACTGTAAATGTTTAGATGTACAGTACACTTTTTAATTAATGTGGTAATCAAATCAATATCCAAATTAATTGAAGAAAATCTTCTAAATGGTATAGTATTTTAAAATGCATTTATTGATACATCAAACAGAGTTTCTGTAAGCAGTTCTCTTATTTGAAACAAAAATGAGTTGAACTTACAATATTCACGTTGAAAAGCATTATAGTATCAACCACCCTTCCTGAGAAAAATTGATTTTCATTGATTTTCAATAATTACGTTTTAAAACGTTGTGGACGTTTTACTCAACAGGGTATTCTAATGGGCTATATCGGTAAATAACGTAAAATTTACCGTTTTAAAACGTTCAGGACTTGTTTTACAAAAACAAGGATTGTGAGTCTGTTTATTGCAGTTGAACGTAATATAAACAGTGTTATACGGTATGGCTTTGTTGTTTATCGTATGCACTTGAACAGCCATAGCGTAATATTTTGATTTTTCATAAACACATTAAAAAACCAGAATGTACGAAAACGAGGTTTTTTAACCCATTGCTTCATGAGCATTTTGTGAAAAATGGCTGTTTTCATTGAAAAGTCTCCCGTTACAAGTTCAAATTGCTATAATACTATAAAAACTGCTTCAACACTAATCAAACTTGGCACAAATGTTGACTGGACCATTGCCCTTGCAACAACATGCTCAGGCTTAAATTTTCTGTTACCATGGCAACGAGGGGACATCTCAAAATTGCCAAAAATCACTATTTTGCGTTGATTTTTTCCATCAAAATTGATTTCAAAGTGCTGCAACTTCTCAATGGATTGAGATAGAGTCAAATGCTTTTCAGCGTTGGTTACACGTTACCTTATGATCAATCTGGGGTCATTTACAGCCTCTCACAAGTCCAAAATTTTCTTGGCGATGAGGGGGACTCCGCCCCCCTTCAAACCCCCCAAACAGAAGGGGCACATCCCCCTTCTGGCAACCCCTGATGTATCTTTTGCTTGGGGGGCCGCGCCGAAAAAGAGGTCACTTTTTTTAACAACATTTCTCAAACAAAAACAAGTGTTTGGGGCCTAAGTAAGGCATTTTTCATCATTTGAGACAACAAAAAGGGGGGGGGGGGTGAAAAAGGCGTTAAAAGGCGTGTATATGAATAATGGGTTAACAGAAAATGATGAAAATACTTGAAATTACCCTAAATCGCGTTTTTTTCATGTTCAAACATGGCCTGTCATATAAATTTGAAGAAAATTTGTTGTTTTGTAGATTTTTTTATTTTTTTCATTAACCCATTGCTTCATGAGCAATTTGTGAAAAATGGCTGTTTTCATTGAAAAGTCTCCCGTTACAAGTTCAAATTGCTATAAAACTATGAAAACGGCTTCAATACTAATCAAACTTGGCACAAATGTTGACTGAACCATGCCTTTGCAAGAACACGCTCAGGCTTAAATTTTCTGTGACCATGGCAACGAGGGGTATACTCAAAATTGCCAAACATCACTATTTTGCGTTGATTCTTTTCCATAAAATTAATTTCAAAGTGCTGCAACTTCTCAATGGATTGAGATAGAGTCAAATGCTTTTCAGCGTTGTTACACGTTACCTTATGATCGTTCTGGGGTCATTTAGCCTCTCACAAGTCCAAAATTTTCTTGGCGATGAGGGGGACCACCGCCCCCTTGAAACCCCCCAAACAGAAGGGGGCACATCCCCCTTCTGGCAACCCCCTGATGTATCTTTTGCTTGGGGGGCCGCGCCGAAAAAGAGGTCACTTTTTTTAACAACATTTCTCAAACAAAAACAAGTGTTTGGGGCCTAAGTAAGGCATTTTTTCATCATTTGAGACAACAAAAAGGGGGGGGGGGGTGAAAAAGGCGTTAAAAGGCGTGTATATGAAGTAATGGGTTAAGGGTTTGCATGACACAAAATTCAAGTTTTACGCTGATTTACGCTACGGTTTCTAGAAAGGTATATTTTTGATACGTTTAACTACGCTATGGACGTCTGTCGTAAAATAAGACTGGCTTTCAGAAATGTAAAAATTCGATACGTTTTCTTACACTTTGGCCGTCCTACGGGTAAAGCGGATGGCTGTCGAAAGGTAACCTAATTAATTCGGCGTGAACGGTTTGACCCATTTTACAGAGTTTTTTTTCTTACTGTCACAAAGTTGGAAAAAAGACAGCGCCCGTCCAAAATTATCTCGGTGTCTCTTTGACAAGTCTAATTAGATTCTAGTTGGACTAGTCGAAAGGATATATACTCCTGGTTTAATAATCCAAGAGATTGCCATTTAACAATTTTTTTCATTCAATATTTTATACAACATTAAAGAAAAGCAGATCTACTTACTTTGTTTCAGTACCTTTTTCCTCAATTTATGATCTGTGACCAGTGGTTTTGGTGGTCTGACATGGGCAACCGAGAATGGATTTCTCCCGGGTTTTGGACCCGAAAATAAAACTGACAACGCATAAATGAAGCAATACAAAAGAAGAAGGACAATAATAATCCACGGATTTGAAATAAAATAGTTTGATATGCTTGATAATACTCCCATTTTTTATTAGATTTTTTTCCTCAAAAGCATTTAAGTTGCTGTCTGCATTCGACCTTTGGTCAGTATGGTTCACAATCGTTTATCTTACACAATCATCGTTTGAAAGGAAAGACGTAGGCACAGTCAAACTTCGTCCCATCCTCGTAAGTAGGCGCTTATAAGAAAAAGAGAACTTGCAAGCGCTTGTTGTATACAGATTTTCACTTTAATCAAAATAAATAAACATGGTTAAAACGTTAAATTTTAGACGTTTTCTGCATGATTTCAGCCAACTTAAAACATGAGCACTGATGAACAATTAGATACATTTAGAAGACAATGGGAAAAAGAATTAAAACATAAAGATATTCCTACACAAAACGATGGGAATGGGTCTGTCAGGCCCAGTGTCCATAACACAGCCTTCCATGATAAGAAAAGTCAAAACTTAGAAACAGAATCATGCAAAAAATTGATCAAGAATGATTTGCATGGAGCAGGGACAAGCAGTCTATATTATCCTTTTCAAATTGCTGGAAAACTATTACATAGTAATAATGGCAAGCTGTTTGAACATGACAAATCAGTAGAGAATAATTCAACACAGAATATCAACAGTGAAAATAAAAGACAGAACAACAAAAGGCAAAAGTTGACCAAACTAGAAGATATATTTGTAGAAAAAACAAATAGAGAAGTTCCTACCGAAAGACTTCTTGACAAGCTGATATCAGATATTGTAAGACTTCTGTACTCTGGGACTAAAAATATCATATTTATATGTCACAGGGTGAGAAAAATGTGCAGCCTGACTGGGACTCGAACCCGGGACCCTCAGAACACCGTATCCTCCCTCTAGGGAGGCTCTACAGACTGAGCGTTCAGGCTGTTTACACATCTTCTCCCCTAAATAGAGAACAGTTCTGAACCGTGACATATATAATATATATGAAATTAGGCAAAGTCTATAAAAGGGGAAGTTGTAAACAAATTCCTTTCATTTTTCCGTTTGTAAGGTGTCATTCAGTAATTCATGCACCGCTTCCATTTTCACTCGGAACACTCGACTTTAAATAATCCGAAAAGTTTAGATTTGTTCCGTTATCGGAATACCCCTACTAGAACTGACACTGAAAATTTCATTGATAGGTATAGAATTCTATGTATTTTTTTATTTTTTTTTTATTTATTTTCTTTTAAATAAACATGGGTAGTCTATAGCCGGGCAAGCCATAGCCCGAGCCCGCTTCTTGGACCTGGTCTTTGACTTCACTATATTATAAGTCCCAGTTGTACTATATGACCACATATTGTGACACAGGGTGGGAAACATCCTTTCGCAGCCCTTATTAATCTTTTGAGCTAGTACTGTTTGCCTTCACAAAAAACCCTTATTAGTGAACAGTTCTCTAAGGTTTACAAAATCTGCCACTTTAATTAAATTAATCCTCAAATGTTTACTTGGTACTGTGAGGCCATCCTTAAAAAATTGTTTGTTTGTAGTGCTCCGACCCTATGTTCAAGAGGTGGGTAGGTAGGTAGGGGATTTTTTTTTTTTTTTTTTTTTTTTTTTGGAAATTGTTACAAAATTGGAGCATACTGAGTATAGCAATACACAGTATATATAGCAATACACAGTATATAGCCTCCCATGTTATACTGTGCATTGTATTTAGACAAATTAAAATATGTAGGCAAATGTATTTCTGTTGATATTTTCTTTGCTTTGTTTAATATTTCAAATGATAACAGACATTCAATGTAACACTTTTGTTGTTGTTTATTTTGCATCTGTTTCATCTTTAAACAAAATAATTGAACTTGTTCCTTATTTACTGACATTAACAATGTCTGGAAAAAGGTGACAATACCTTTAATAAAACAAGTGGTATGAGAAAAATATATACAATATGATTACTTGATTTGAGAAAATAGAACAGAATTAGTCTCAATACCAGTATTTCAGTGTTATTTGAAAATGCAATTTACACTGCAAGTATAGGTGTTTTATTTGTAAAATCAATGATTACCACCTTTTTTGATGACCACCTAAGATTTCATTTACTGGTTCTGACTTGTCAGATACTAAATGCACAAAGAAGGGAGGGGTGTAGCAAATCCATTTTTCTCATTACTATTGAATGAAAGGAATTATCCTGCAAATAATATTAATCTGGTTAGAATATAATTATTTGAAATTAAATGACCCTAATAGCAGAATTCTTTAGCTTTTATTTTGTTATTGTTTGTTTGTTTGTTTGTTTTTCTTTTCTTTTTTGTTTGTTTGTTTTTTGTTAAATAGGGGTACACTTGAACATTTAGATTACCTTGCCACTTAACCAACAAACCATACTGTATTAACCCAGTTAATTAACTCCATTCACTAGCCAGCATAATAACAGATCATTATGTATGTTACACCTGTCACACAGTCGTGTGTACTTACCATATATGGCAGTGTAGTATGTAGAAAAATCTACGTCACCTGCTGTATACATGTATAGTGTGTAATCAACAGGTCCTGGAGCCTGGAGTTTGTTTTGAAAGTTGGATTAAAGAGAGCAACAATTAATAAACCCATTTGGGTGTTTAAAAGGGAATATAGTACGGACAATTACAAAGGAGAAAAAAGGAACAAAAACAAAAGAAAAAATAAACAGTGCATGATTGCATCAAAGATTAAAAAATATGGCTATTAAATTACAATTTAGGAAAAGGTAAAATTAATGAATAATTATCATTCTTATAAAGAAAACACAGGTATAACTTATTTAAAAGTATCGGGAAAAGACCCATTAATTTCCAGCGATTTTCCCGCGAAAATTTTATCAATTAACTTGTTTTTTCAACAAGTTTTAGTGTAACCTCATTTTCTGACAGTCATGAATGGCAAAATGATTTAAATTAATTTATGTCAACAATAAAGTTTTTCTGGTATTATTTTGTGTAAAAATGTATGTATACAGTGGTGGCCTATGGTTACGGAGGGTAATCTATTTTAACTTTCATTGATGTATGTATTTTATCTTTGAAGCAAGGTTGCAATCTTTTTTTTTTTCATTTTTATACCAAAAAAAAAATCAAATTGTATTCAAGTTAGATAAGTCAACTCACGTAAAATCATGTAAAAAAATTCATGAGGGTACCATTTCTGTCCATTTTCACATAACAAAGTGGCAATCTTTTTTTCACTTTCACACCGTATTACCGGCGGCAGTGATGGCAGATCACTGCAGTGATGGCAGATATCTGAAAATAGGGCCCGTAAGTCTCGTTTACTTTCATTTTCGATTTTCCACTTCCGGGTACATCGGCAGACTTATTTACCGTTACGCATATAGGTTACCCGAAGAACTCGAGGGATATAGAAGTTAAATTTGTTTTGGTCCGCTTCAGATTTGAAGGAATGGATAGCACGGGTCAAAAAATGCAGGTAGGTCAATTATCTGACGGAAAAGCGAGTGATTTATAGAGTTTAATAAAACTAGTTTATTTTCGGATAGTGACAATTGTTTCGGATGTTTTGTCAAGGTAGTGAATTCTAGTTGTTTAGCTTTAAGTATTGTTTTAAAACTACTGATGTGAGAAATTAATTCAAACCATTTTAACTTATTGAAATAAACAATGGAGAAACACTTTAATTCTAGTGTATATTAAAGTTATACAAAATTCGGACATTGCACAGTAATTCGGATATTTTTTAACCTTCCATATTATTCTTGTTCCTTTTTCAATTATATATACATGTTAATATGGTACCTATCAAATTATGATTGAATTAAAAATATAATATTTGATTAAACCATTTCAGATGTAGAGACAAGGAGGTATATGACAAGTATAGAATATACAGTTGTTCAATATGGACCATTAATCAACTGTTTGCACTGCCTATGATCCTGAAATATATATATCAAAGGTAAATACATGTAAAATAATTGATTAATTTTTAGTTGAGATCGGAAAGATAAACAATTATCAAAATATATTAATAACTTTTGGATTTCATTGCATGATAATTGATAAGTAAATAAAACATTAAAAATAGTCATGTTTCACATTCAAGAAGATCAATATTTTTTACTGTTATATATTATGTGTTGTTGTTTATCTTTAATGTTTAGTTACTTCAAATATGAAATTTTTCTGTCAATCATGACCAGCTTATTAAATGTAATGTCAATATCATTTCTAGTGTCTTACACTTGTAACAAAATATTTATTGATTTTCATTCTGCAGATAAAAAGGGAAAAGATGAAGGAGGATTTGTCCATGAAGACCTTTATTGCAACTACCATCTTCCAGTTCCTTAATTTGAGAATGATATCAGAGAACACAAAGTTACAGTGAAATATTAGTTTAATATAAGCCACTGAGAATAGTCAAATGTACTTTGCTGAAGAAGATGAATGACATCCAGCACAAAAATGATAATGTATAAAGAGTATGATTTTATGGTGTTTGACACTATGATCTTGTTAACATGTTAATGTCACAATGATAGAAACAGAGTAAAATATCCACATTTCATTGCAGTTTTAAGTATTAAAACTAGATACTCTATTTATACCAAAGCTGATAACACACCAGAGATAAGGTTTTTCATGGAATCACAGTATCACGGGGGAGGAAGTGTTACACGAAGGATGGAGTTCTTATGATAACTTGTTTGGAGTTCTTATGATAACTGTCACGGACTTCCTGGAAAACGTTACGGATTTCTGTGGAAAACTTTTCTATATACTTGGAGAAATCGCGTAAAAAATGGTTATTTTTAACTTTAAATGGAGAGTTTGAGGTGCTAAATTTAACTTTGATAATTAAGCTTGCCCTACATATTGTATTTTGTTTCAGAAAAAATCTTTTAGTCCATATTTTGTGGCTTTTTTTTAAAAAAATCTGGTAGTTTTGAGAAAAATTACCAAAGTACTTGCTAATTCGTACATATTGACCTTTTCATTTGTGATCTTCTTCGTTGCTATACTAAATTACCTAATTATTATGGAGAGTTGCAAACATAAATCCCGGGCTAATAAATTTATACCCGATTTTTCAAATGTTACGGAGTTCTTGCGATAACTCAAAATATGTCCTGGAGTTCTTATGATAACTTTTGTTACTGCCAGTGTGTTTTTGTGCTTAATCACGGCACGTTTAAGCGTATTTTTTTAGTCAATGAGTGTGTAAATCATTATGAAGCATAGTACGCTTATCATTTGCACAAACATTTGGTTATATAACGAAGGTTTTGATCGTGTTTTTCAGTTCAAGAGATATTTTCTTGCCTCCGTTTCTTGTGTTTTTTGTGTTTGTTTTGATCTTTTTGTGAGTGTGTGTTTTTTTATTTTATTGGAATGACTATAAACATACTTGATGTAGAGCATTTACTTACAGGATAAAAATACGCTTTTAGATTTAATACTCAAGCATGATTTCGTCATATATACATTATTCCTGGCAGTTTTAGAGAACATTAAGTAACTTTGCTATCGGTATGCATGTAAATGGTTTTCAGCAAAATAAGAGGTTCTAAATTTAATGAGGTGGGTGCGTCTTTATGTATTCAACGGGTATTTCAATTTCTAAAAGGTATCAGTTTTTGTCATAGAAACGTATAAAGTTCTATGACAATGATATGACGATAGAAAGTAAGTCTTCAATAAGATATGTGAGTCACCGTAAGGTTCATGCCGTTTATCGACCTTGTTCCTTTCTCTATTAAATCCAATGTAGCATCATGTGACGTACAGCAATTTCCATATTTCGGAAAATTACTGCATACATTTTCTTTACAAAGTTGGAGTCCTAGTGTATAATGGAGTCCTACAACTTTTGCTGTAATTGATTACAAAAATATATTGTCGAACTTCTCTCGCTCGAACCCGTAGGGCACGTGCAAATCTGTCGAAGAGATCGGTAGTAATCGGTTGATTTTTTATGCATAAAAAGATCATACATTTCGGGTGCATTGGTGTGAAAG